>NC_035435.2:9836954-9939042 GCF_002127325.2 Helianthus annuus
TCTTGTAATAACACAATAGGACAAGGGAATTCATCATCAACCTCTTAGTAAGCTTTGGGTAAATATTTTAATAATTCTTATTGATTATTAAATTGAGACATAAAAACCAAAAACAAAACAATTTTTTTTAAATAAAATCAATCACCGTAAAGACAGAAGTTTAAGGTTTAGTTTTTCAGTTTTAATTCTTAGTTTATAAGGGTTTAGGGTTTATTTTTTATGTCTTTAGTAACTAAAGTTTTTGTTTTTTCACCAAAGTTTCTACATGTCCACTAAGTATGTTGCTTTTGGTTCTAGGGTTTAGTTGATTATTTTTTATGATTTTATTAATGTGCCTATAGTTTGTGCTGCTTTTATTAATTTAAGTTTCTTTTTCTTTACTATATTTTCTGTTTGTTCACTATAGTTAATTTTTGTTGTGTTTTTAATGTGACTATTTCCCCAAGGTCATCTTAGTTAGGTGGCCAAAAGTTTGCCAACATTGAGCATGGAATAAGAGAAGAATCAAACGCAGACTTAAGCTATTATGATGGTTCAAGATCAGAGTTGAAGAAACACCAAGTTAATCCTAAGGTTAACTTGTGGTATGGTGGTTCGTCCAAATAAGATTAATCTTCTTTCTTCCTGATTCGATTACTGCAAAGATCCTGCAAAACAGTCACAACACCATGAAGCTCGTTACATGGAGGAGAATAGGGGGTTCTCCTTGTAGCCACCCTCCGCGAGTGAGAATAAGAACTTGTTTTGAGGATGAAAGTGTGTGTATTAAGTGAGAGAGTGATCCTTAAACCTGGAGATGAAGTTTTCTATTTATAGCCGAAAAGAGTTGTGAAGAAGATCGGCTGATGGGCCTTGTGCCGGACGTCGACAACAATGAATATCCTCTCTTCATCCTTAAGCGCGACCATTAGTGTTTACAGGCGAGAGAAGAGTTGGCGCACGTTGAATGGATCCACGTGGCCTGGAAGTTATCCTTATTGTCAGGTCTGTCATCAGCAGTTAAATAGAGATCATGAAGTAGTGGTCGGCGCATGGTGATTGGTGCCACGTAGGTGTCCTTGTGTACTTCTTGTCTCCTGCACGATTGCTCATCGCGCAACATTGCTGGACAAAGCCTGTCGTGCGCCCAGTGGCTATCTGCTCTGACATCCGTACCAGATATACTTTCCAAAACCATCATGTTGGAGCAGACAAGCTTGCTCTTCTTAGCCTGAGCTTTCCTTGAGTAATCGACACAGAATTAGGGACCATACCCCTTCAAGTCCTCTCAGTCCAGTGCTTCTTCCATGCGCAGACGCGAGTGGTTAGAGCTTTGGACTAGAAAATTAGGAGCACCTGCGCTACATGCTGAAATTTTAGAAGTTGTGATGTGGTTTGAAAGACTTGTTGCACACCTTCAACTCCTCTCAGTCCAGTGCTTCTTCCATGCGCAGACGCGAGTGGTTAGAGCTCTGGACTAGAAAATTAGGAGCACCTGCGCTACATGCTGAAATTTTAGAAGTTGTGATGTGGTTTGAAAGACTTGTTGCACACACATGTGTTGCCTTTCTGGTGTGTGCGCGACCATTAAGCTTCTTGAATACGCTTAGATTTATGTCGTGCATCCTTCTTTTTGAAATTTTGAAAGGAGAATCTTCTAACAGGTTGGTGACGAAAGCGATGGTTGATGTGACCGCTTGTCATGCCATTTTGTCTGGTGTCAGAAAAGTGAGGTCCACGCGTGTGTGGTAACCATCACCCAACTTTCCCGCCTGACCATACCCCTTCAAGAGCAACACACCAAACATAGACATGATCATGAAGTGAACAAACATAAACTTGTTGGACTTCGTTTGATTTTGCAGCGGATAAGCAAGAGTTTGACATATCAGACGTCATGATTGAAATGATTTAGAAACACAGATATGAACAAAAGTATGAACGATTGAATGTGAATGATAAGAAGCAATCGAATGGACAGAAAATGTTGCGGGATAATCTGTCTTGGTAACCAGAAAAAGTTACCGGTTATTACATATAAATATGTGTAACTATGGCGGTTGATTTTGGCGGCAATAACTGTCATTAGGCAGTTTGAAATCACCCGCTCAAGATCCGAACCAGCACTTGTCACATAATATCCGAATACTACTTATAGTTTACTACATAAAATACATATAACATAAACATAATAAAGTTTAAATATTCATAATTAACATCCTCCCTTAAACTTGATTATGGTTTCATCTTCGTCATCACGCTCCTGTTGGCTTCGTCTACGGTTTACGTGCTTCACTAAAATTGAACCGGCGGCGTTTCTTGTGCAGATGCCAAGACCCTTCCCAGCTATTCCCGGCATACAAAGCATAATGCTCTGTCGTCCCTTCTTCCAGCATTGGATCATCATCAGCACTTTTGCATTTTCTTGCTTGTTCATTTCCTGCCATGGAGCTTCCTTCTTGTTCCACCATTGCTTTATCTTGCACTTTCTGTTGTACAGACTTGAACTTGTAATAATATACAAGAACGTCTAAATACATTGCATAGATGACTCTAATAAAATCACCATCTTGATATTCGAAACTAAGATCTTTCGCTATAGCCGGCCACAAGTTGTCAACTGTGACATCTTGATAACCTCCATCTCTTTCAACCATAACGTAAAGGCTGAGTAAATCTATTCTTCTTCCATCATCTAATACCGGTGGTATGGATCTTGAAGTTATTCCCAGTTTTTCTTTCAGAAACCAACCCACCATGATTTCGAACTTCATTTCAAGATCATGCTTGTATTTGAACACGAAGTCTCGATCATTAATCATGTCTAACAGGGCTTTACAGTCAGAGAATTCCTTGAATTCTAGTTCCCTTATGATCATCCGACTCCAATCAAATTCATTTTCATTCGAAACATTTAAGGTTTCGAAGTATGAATTCAAATAGTCATTCTTATACTTTTCGTTCACATCATTCAAATTCAGGACTTTCTGTATTTCTTTCATCCCTAATTATTCTTCTTTTGATAAACCAGAAATCTCGTTTATAGTGTTAAAAACGGGTGACGAAAACATCGGGTAAATCCTACAAGTATCACCACTTTTCTTGACGGTGAAACCTTGTAACGTTAACTGTTTCATGCTTAGAACATTTCTGTCCAATTCAGGGGTGTAAAAGACACTTTGTATCTTTAGTTTTTCGTTGTTAGACTTAACTTCAACATTCCCTATTCCCCAGATGAACAAAAAATCATTTTCACCAGTTTTCGTGTCAACTCCAACCAAATGCTTAATTCGTTTAAAAACATTTATATTACCGGCGTAATGATGAGAGAACGAGTTATTGACATACCATATGTCATTCCACTGACCGCCTTCCGTGCCAGTCACTATCATTTCACCCCGATCTCCTGCATCCATCCTGTGTGTCTGGATTCCGGTATTAACCGCTTGGTTAACTAGTTGTGTTGCTTCATCATGTTCTTTTGATTTGCATGAGTAAATTTGATGCCCTGGCCGGTGACAATAGAAACATAATTTCACCCCTCGTTTGTTTTTCGCCCCTTCATGTTGTTCGTCATAACAGTGTTGGCATGGTAGTGTTGTGGAAGAGATTCTGATTTCTGCAGGATTTCTTAACGTGGCTCTGATACCACTTTGTTGGACTTCGTTTGATTTTGCAGCGGATAAGCAAGAGTTTGACATATCAGACGTCATGATTGAAATGATTTAGAAACACAGATATGAACAAAAGTATGAACGATTGAATGTGAATGATAAGAAGCAATCGAATGGACAGAAAATGTTGCGGGATAATCTGTCTTGGTAACCAGAAAAAGTTACCGGTTATTACATATAAATATGTGTAACTATGGCGGTTGATTTTGGCGGCAATAACTGTCATTAGGCAGTTTGAAATCACCCGCCCAAGATCCGAACCAGCACTTGTCACATAATATCCGAATACTACTTATAGTTTACTACATAAAATACATATAACATAAACATAATAAAGTTTAAATATTCATAATTAACAAAACTTCGGTGATTTACAAACATAAATTACTTGCTTTTGTTAACTTAAGTTTCTTTTTCTTTAATATATTTTCTGTTTGTTCCTTATAATTAATTTATGTTGTGTTTTTAGGTGTGACTATTTCCTAAAGGTCTTCTCAATTAGGTGGCTAGAAGTCTGCCAACGTCGAGCATGAAATAAGAGAAGAATCAAACACAGAGTTAAGCCATTATGATGGTTCAAGATCAAAGCGACGCACCAAACATAGACATGATCATAAAGCGAACAAACATACACTTCGGTGATTTACAAACATAAATTACAATGAACAACATAAACTATGATGAACAAGTAGATCATTAAATGAACATGAAACAATCTACTGAGTGACCTATATAAATTCACCTGATTATTTAGGGTGTGCTAGTAAATGTACCTTTCTCTACATGAACTTTTGATTGATTTCGTAACATTGATATTTTCTAGTTAACCCTCATAGTGACATGTGTCCTGACACTTTCGCCATGATAAGTGGATTAAAGTTGACAATGGATCAAAGATGAAAGTTGAAGGACTAAACTTAAAATTCTGGAAATTTTGTGTTTCACAGACAGTGAAGCAACACTATGGTTCCTTCTTATGATACGTGAAGCTTTGGAGTGGGTGACAACTAGTTATGGTACTTCATGGATCATAACACAAAGCCTAGAAGAGCATGCTGATATGATCACGTAACCCACGTAAACAAACCCATGAAGCCCAACAACCATCACACGTTCTCATGCACCATCATTTAATTTGCACGTCACTTTGTGTTTCCATTTATTATTTCTATTGTTTGCATATTTTCAGTAGTTAGTGGATAGGTTATTTAGTGGTTAGTTTATTTCCATACTGGCGAAGCTTGAGATTTATGACCGGGGGCTCGAAAACATATATACCCAAAAATTTCTATAAAATAGGGGGTCGAAAACATATACACCTAAAAATTTCTATACGAAAACTACATACTCTCCACTACTGAGCGAAAAGTTCGGGGGGTCGGCCCCCCCCTCCCGCCCCCACTATCCTTCGCCCATGTATATAAGGCTTTGTGTTTTTAGTAACGGTAATGAGAAAAATTGTGGTAAAAAATAGTCTTTTCTTGTCTTGTGTTCTTGGAGCTTGACCCCCTCTAAGGGTTATCTATCTTGGGAGTTTGTAGGTTTTCTCCGTAAACCTATCACATGCATTGTCCGTAAAGGCCTCTAAATAGGCCACCGCATCTAACACCTTTGCTACCATTTCTTCCACCTTGACACATCCTTGGGTGTGCGTTAAACTCTCTATACCTCTCCCTTGCTATAAATAGCAAGCTACTGGCTTTAACTTCACTCACGCTTCAATTCTCACCCCCACTCTTGATTTCTTTGGTATTTCTTGCATTCTCATTTCAATTCAATCTTGTTTGTCAAAAGCAAAAGTTCATCTGCTCTTTGGTAAGTTCCTTGGTTCTTAAACAGAAGTCATTTTAGTACATTTGACCTATATATATCGCTTCTACGTGGTTCAAATTGTGTTTAGTTTGACTTGTGTGTTCCTTCCAGGTGCTTAGGATCCTTTGTTTTGAAATTCCTCGCACCAAACGTTCCATTATAACCAATGGTGCGGGTATGGGTGAGCGTGAAGGTGTGGTTGTGGGTATCAGTGTGGTTAAGAAACTATAGTCTACAAACCAAAACTTCAAATTACAAATAGAAATAAACTTCAGTGACCATATCAGAAACTTCAGTAAATAAACAGAAATAAACTTCAATGAACATATAAAAAAAAAAGGGTAGGTGCACGGTACCCCTGACCGCTGAGGGGATCCCCCCTCCCAGTTCACCACCCGACAAGGATCCCTGGCGGCAAATACCCTCCCAACACTTGGGGTTCGAGAGAGGTGGGGTTGCCACGTCTCGAACCCGAGACCCCAACGATCCAAGTGTTGGAATATGGGTGTCGGTGGCCAACTGAGCTACCCCAGTTGGTTTCAATGAACATATCAGAAACTTTAGTAAATAAGCTGAAACTATATGAACTATAGTGAACACACAAAAACAAACTTCAATGAACGATCAGAAATTCAGTGGACAAACAGAAACTTAAGTGAACAAATAGAAATAAACTTGAGTGAACATATCGAAAACACAAGTAGTGTTGGATGGTTTACCAGCTTCGCTTCCCTTGGTTCAGCTTACTTGAGGACAAGTAGCTTCTTTATAGGAGGGGCAACGATATAGAAATAAATGGTATTGCAATTTAAAGGGTCTTTTCATTTAATTATCTTAAGCAGAGGGGGCTCTAAATATGTTAGTAGTACGAATTTGTTACTATTGTACTAAATGGAGTCAGTATATTACCTACATTAATGAACGAAATCATTATGCGGATTTGAGAATTCCTCTATCCTCTGGATTCCTTTCTCTATCTGAATCACCTTTACACATCACACATTGATAGACTTATCACTAACTGCAACTTGAACTCCTAAAACGATAGCATGAAAACTTACGTCGTCTTCAAAGGAAGAAATCATGGCTTGAATTCGACATGGCCTGGGTGCAAGAAAAATGTGTGTGGAACTCCTAATTCTGGTTATTGTGGATTTGACACCAAAGAGGGGGCACTTGTTGCATTCAACAACTTCTGCATAGAAAAAGTTAGAACTAATCCTCTTCGTCCTTTTACTTTCTTTCCACATATGGGTTGTATTATAAATAAGAGTAAATTGCCATTTTGGCCTGGGGTTTGGTCATTTTTGCCATTTTAGTCCAAAACTCAAATCTTTTGCATCTGGGTCCCTGTGGTTTCAGTTTTATTGCCATTTTGGTCCAAAAATGAAATCAGGTCATATTTGTCTTATAAAATCCTGCAATTTTGTCATTTTTCTCAGAGGCAAATCAGGTCATATTTGTCTTATAAAACATGGTATTTATTTATAAAAAAGAAATGATCGTTTTGCCCCTGCGGAAAATGACAAAATAGCAAGATTTTTTAAGACAGATATGACCTGATTTCATTTTTGGACCAAAATGGCAATAAAACTGAAACCACAGGGACCCAGATACAAAAAGTTTGAGTTTTGGACTAGAGTGGCAAAAGTAACGAAACCAATGGACCAAAATGGCAGTTTACTCTATAAATAAATATTGACCATACTTTTCTTGCTTTTTGCATAATTCTTAAATCTAGTGTCCTAGTTGTAACAAGTCTCAGAACCTCTCCATAAGTAACAAGAAATAAGATAAAACAATTGGGTGACATTACAATAGATACCATAATCTGGTAAGTATCATTACCATTATTTTTTCTGTGTAGTTGTATACGATAGTTGTTTATCTTGCTTCTATTAATTAAATTGGTGTTGTAGTACCATTGACTTGAAGAGTTGTGGATATGATTTAACAAACTGGTGGGTTAGAGGAAATGTTTTCAGAATCGGACCATATATATATATATACATATATATATATATATATATATATATATATATATATATATATATATATATATATATATAGTAATAGCACCTAGTTTTTAAATCCGGGTCTAACTGGTCCGACCAGTAGAGTGATTGGTTTGCACAGATTTCGTTGTTTTCTTATAGCATGCGATTTGTGTTGTTTGCTTATAACATGCTAATTCATTTTTTAATATACACAGGCGTTTTTTTTTTTTTAAACACGCGAACTTTGATTTTGCAACATACGAACTTTTGTAATAACGTGCGAATACACTCTCTCTCTCTCTCTCTATATATATATATATATATATATATATATATATTGGGGTTCTAAAGTGAACACTAGTCTATTTGCGAACTGTGTGAACAAATCCTGACCATTGATTTACACACGTATATGGCAAGGATTAGTTCGCTCAGTTAGCAAATACACTAATGTTCACTCTTGAACCTAATCCTATATATATATTAACTTCATTACATATTTGCTATAACAATACAAAATAACACCCACAAACACGACTAGTAATTACATTTAAACTAGATACCCTCACGTCGTTTCACGTTACATCCTTTAGGTTTTGATGTTAAATAACCAACCAAGTTAAGTGTAACAATCCTCCCACTCGTGCCCTAGTGGTAAGAGGCTTGGGTTTTTCAACTAAGACTCAAATTCAATTTCCAGTTATGTCATATTGGGGTGGATATAGACAATAAAGGATTTAAAATAGGCCTTGTATGAGGTTGTCAGTTCGATTCCCGAGCCCAACCGGGTTTTTGTCCCACCATGTGTTGCACCAGTGAGTTTTGCTCTTGTGGTGGCACAACGACTGTCAAGTGGTAGTCGACGGTATAGTTTCCCGGGGGAGCGCCCAAAAAAGCCAAACTGTGAAGCCAGCGTAGGTCGGTTAAGACAATATAGTCTGGCCAGAGTGGGGCAATACGAGGCTCTCCGATTGAAGAGTGGTAACCTTATACACAAAGTTCACCGATCAAAAAAAGGTTTAAGTTGTAACATAAAATGCCCTTTTAACTTAAAAATGAACAAAGCAACCCGTGAACCTTAGGCTGACCCAAAACCAACTTTTAAGCTAACGAGTTCACAAGTGTGACCCAAAACTGACCCGGCCCTGTTTAGATTGAACTGAAGCCCGCAAACTCTGTGTTAAATACATTTTATGTTTTCATGCCTTGTCGAAAAGACTACAAATATTAATGGAGCCCAACCCCCAACACAAAAGTAGTTTGGTTTGTGTTTTTTTTTTAACGACCAACAAAACTTATATTAAACCCGCTAACCAGCAATGAGATGGTAAAAGTACAATACACGCTAGAGGCCTACAAACCCGAGCAAAAACAGAAAACCAAACAAGCTGAACAGAAAAACTGCGAGTAAATTGTCATTTTAGTCCCTGAGTTTTGTCCAAATTTGCCATTTTAGTCCAAATAGTTTTTTTTTTTTTTTTTTACTCTGGGTCCCTGACTTTTCCCTTTTGTTGTCATTTTGATCACATACACTAACTCCATACAAAAACTCCATCTTTAACCAGGGGTATTTTGGGGATTTTCATTTTAAATGTTTTCAATTGCCATTTTGATCCAATTCCAAAAAATCAAAAAAATTCCAAAAAACCAAAAAAATTCTAAAAAATAATAAAAATTCTAAAAAATCATAAAAATTCTAAAAAAATACATAAAATCCGTTTCGGCGCGAACCGTTTCGAACCCGAACCGTTTCGACGCGAACCGTTTCGAGCCGAACCGTTTCGAGCCGAACCGTTTCGAGCTTAGCCGTTTCGACGCGAACCGTTTCGACCCGTACCGTTTTGACCCGAACCGTTTCGAGCTGAACCGTTTCGACCCGTACCGTTTCAACGCGAACCGTTTCGAGGCACGGTTCGCGTCGAAACGATTCGGCTCGAAACGGTTCGGCTCGAAACGGTTCGGTTCGAAACGGTTGGCATCGAAACGGTTTAGCTCGAAACGGTGCAGGTCGAAACGGTTCGCGTCGAAACAGTTCAGCTCGAAACGGTTCGGGTCGAAACGGTACGGGTCGAAACAGTACGGGTCGAAACGGTTCAGCTCGAAACGGTTCAGCTCGAAACGGTTCGGGTTCGAACCGGTTCGCGCCGAAACGGATATTTTGGATTTTTTAGAATTTTTATGATTTTTTGGAATTTTTTTGATTTTTTGGAGTTTTTTTGATTTTTTGGAATTGGATCAAAATGGCAATTGAAAACATTTAAAATGAAAATCCCCAAAATACCCCTGGTTAAAGATGGAGTTTTTGGATGGAGTTAGTGTATGTGATCAAAATGGCAACAAAAGGGAAAAGTCAGGGACCCAGAGGCAAAAAAAACTATTTGGACTAAAATGGCAAATTTGGACAAAACTCAGGGACTAAAATGGCAATTTACTCGAAAAACTGCATAACAAAGTCGGACAATAAAACTCTTCCACTGGTCACAATTGAGACCGATTCTTATAGCCCGGTTTTTGATCCATAGGAAGCCTAGCGCCTTCCATAGGAAGTAGTTTGGTTTGTTATTGGACGTTGAACAAGACAATGTAACAAGGATTACTAATTTCAATATCTATATGTTAGCAGATATCTACAGCAAAACAAAACACGATTTTGCTTTCATAGTGTTTAAAATGACAACAATAACCCTAGTTAAATCGATCAGTTAGCCGTCGTCGGGGTCAAGTCCATTGTGATTATCTAGTTCTTTCAGCATTGACCCTACAAGAGACTGCAAGTAGAATGGTTATACTAGTCAGGTTATAATAGTAACTATAATAACTAAAAAATATATATTCACATTAGCCAATTAGAGGTCGCAAGATGGTCAGGTAATGGACAAAATCGTTCAGGTTGTAAAAGGTTTTTTTTTTTAATTACGGGTAGAGTCGGGTAGCGTGGACTAGGGTGTCAATCGTGTTGGGTTGACAGGTTGGTGGGTTCAAATGTGCAACCTGAACCCAACCCATATTATTATTCGTGTCAAAGTTTCAACTCTGACCCGCACACACATAAATTCGGGTCAACTCGAACACGACCCTTTTAACCCGTTTTTTCAATGAGTCATACATGTTGACGAGTTATAAGCGGGTTGTTGGGTTGTAGGCGGGTTATAGATAACGTCTTTAATCGGCCTGTTTCTTAAATTAAACATCTTAGACAACCCAAGCCTGTTTTATATAAGTAATCAATGAATGAATTATGATTACAAAATAATCTAAATCTTTGGATTAACCAAGTTATGAGTTTGTATACGTCATAAATACACAATGGCTAACTTTCAACCCGTTTGACATAAAAATATTAATTTCACCCGCTTGAGATAAAATAACCCAAATCGACCCATTCATAACTAAACCGGTTGATTTTGAAATCGCCACCTCTTACAAACACAAGTACTAGAGGTGATAAAACCGCAATGAGATTGGGTCACAGGGAAAAATAATCATGTCGGGTTGGGCCAACCCACCAACCGTTCTAAATCCGTTTTCATCTAAAAGAATTTATCTTGATAATTTAATAAAAGGCAAATTGGATTTAAATAATCCCAACTTTCTCAATTTGGCCGATAATAATCCCAACTCAGTTATTTGCCGATAATAATCCGAGCTGGTCCACTTTTGACCGATAAAACGGATTTAGAAAAAAATCCTTTTTAGCTAATTTTTGCCTTTTATTAAATTATCAAGATAAATTCTTTTAGATGGAAACGGATTTAGAACATTGTAAGCATTTCATAAAAGTTTGTAGACTTTTGACACGTACCCTTTTTAGCTAATTTTTTTTTTAATCTCCCCCGATGAAGATAAAACACAACTAAATCGACTCATAAGTCGGGTGAAATTGACACTTCTAAGGCCCCACCCCTATTCCATTCCCAAAAAAAGGAGGCCAGTTGGGTAACAGGTCAATCCGTCAATAGTGAAAATCTTTTCCACTCTTTGTAGTTTTAAATTTTTAATGATTAATGTATTAGGTTTCATGACAAAAACTATAATGTAACAAAAGAACTTTTTCATATAACGATTTTAGAACAGCTTGAAGTATATAAATACTCGTTAGGAAAGACCAACCTGGAGTTCCTCTTCATAGATTTTAAGTTTCTCACCAGAATCTTTCACATTAAGAAAACACTTATAAAGCTGCATAAATAATGTACACATATCATGAATACCACAAAAAGATGCATACATTTATATGAAATATAATATGGTAGAAAAATAATGACAAGCACCTTAGTCAGTTGTTTCTTGCGATTTGAAGTAAGTTTCCTGGCAGATGCCAGTTCATCCTCTAGCTTCTGCAACAACCATAAGAAAACGGTAATTTTGTATACCCAAATAAATTTGTGCAGCTTTTGCGATATGTTTACATAGAATTTGTGTTATTGTAATTACAAAAAAATAAGTTATTAAGGCGTTTAATAGATTGTATGCAATAAAAATACGCTTTTAAGTTACATTCAACCCGTTCCCTTTTTGTACGGGTCAGTTTGAACCGAACCTTTTTGACCAGTTTTTTATGATTTATATGAACAACTTGTGTTAAATATAATTACAAAATATATAATGTACAATAAATCAATTTTTAGTAAGGCGTTTTGTAGGTTGTATGAAAAAAAAAAAAAAAAAAAAAAAATCTTATTTTGCAACTTTCAACCCATTTTCGTTTTAGCAAACTTTTCAAATCTTGCCTATTTGACTCGATAAATTAACAAATCCGACATTTTTTTTTTATTTTTCTAATTTTCTTTTAAACCTGAGACTTCTCTTGCAGCTTAGATACATGATCACCTCTCTCTTCTGCAAGCTCTTCCATGCGAATAACCTGCGAAACACAAGTTTATAGATAAGAGAAAACGCACACAAAAATAAGCATACTCCTTGATATCCGTAAAATCTAACACTGTATTATTAAAATTCATGTCATATAACACACACATATATATATATGTCACCCCAGTGTTTTTAAATGCCTAAAACCACCAAATTTCTTTATTAAAAAATAGATCGTTACCTAATGACATAGCTTTTATAATCTTATTTAACACATTAACTTATAATGTAAAAAAGGACGAAAAAAGTGTTGATAGACGAACTGGGCTGAGCCAGCCTGTTTGGAGGCGTATTAAAAATTGTGTTTTTACACGTTACCCAACCTACCCACTTTGTCACCTTTATAACTACAGTTAAGAAAGCTGTAAAATGTTGAGGGACTTTCAATCGGTAACGTCCTAAGCTTAAGTAACCAAGTGAGTTAACTATAATCAAGCAGAAAACCGAGAGCGGTGGGTTAAAAGAAAAATGAGAAAGAGTGTTTTTCTGCAACTGTATAGCATTTTATACCCAATTTAGCCAGATGTTAAAACAATGTTAACCCACCAGCACTTTTTTTCTCCATCTTTTAGATTTTCTATACATAAATGAAGTGTGAAGTATGATTATAAAATTATATTAATACAATAATAATCTCATAATAAATGCTATAGGAGGTTGTATATTCAGTATCTTTCAACCAGTTGACCCATTCCCCAATCAGCTAAACTTTGTTGATTCGACTTACGTTGAGATAAAACACAGCCCAATAGGGCTGCAAACAAACCGAACAACCTTGTTCATGTCTGTTTGTTAAGGAAATATATGTGTTTACGAACCGTTCATGATCACTCACCAGACGAGATTTTCTGTCGTATTTGTTCGTTAAGAAAATGAAAGTGTTCGTGTTCGTTTGTTAATTTTAGTAAAGAATGCAAACTAAAGTTCATGAATACAAACGAACACTCATGAACAAAAATGAAAACAAACGAACACAAACAAGCGTTCATGAACAGAATATACAAACACTGATAATTATTAAATATATTATTTATCAGAATCTTGAAGTATTTCAATTAAGTATAAAAATTAAAAATACTGACGAACTATCAAACAAAAAAGAACACGTTACCGAACGTTCACGAACATAAATGAACGAAGTCACGAACACAACCCTGTTCAACGAACCTTGTTCGTGTTCGTTCATTTATTAAACGAACAAATACAAACGAACTTCCCGCCGAACGGTTCGCTGAACGTTCGGTTCATTTGCAGCCCTACAGCCCAAAACTGCTCATTTATTATTAAATAGGTCAAATTTGCCGCTTCAACAAAGAGTAAAGACTTGAATAGCCTGTTTACAAGCAACATATTACATATTATTAATAACTAGAAGAGCATTGGTATACGCAAAGATTCAAACCTCTTTTTGAAGTTCTTCTATTTTTTGGTGAGAGATGTCGAGTTGCTTTGCAACCTGATGACAATATAGTGGAGCACCCACATAAGATAGTTTTTTAACAAGACAGTAATTATAATGCCAACTTGCCAAATATGATGAGAAAAATACGCATATTTCCATGATGATGATAATATAATACTTTGAACAAAATGATTTTGGATCTTTTGCACAAACTCTTCAAATCATTTAAAAAAAAATTGTATGCCCTTTAAATAATAATCTAATGTTCGAATCAAAAGGTTTAAGATGATTTATGCAATAATATCACACTATGGACATGGTGACTTTAAGCCGATTTCCTTCTAAACTATTTTAATTTTACCGATTTGACCCGTTATAGATAAAAGATAACCCAAAGCAACACATTCATAAGTACATGCACATGGAAGTGGATCCCTACCTGATCATGATCTCCATGACTTGAACCAGATGGATAGTCTCTGCTATGGCGTTCACTTAAATCTGAACTGCACAAAAGCACCAGGAAGAACAATAAAAGAAAGTTTGACTTGTTTGACCTAAAAATAAATGGTTTTCCTTCATTAAAGATGTTCTTTACTCATAGTTGTTAATAGCGGATGATAGTGACAAGCAACCTATGTGCTACGTAGCGATAGCAATGAATAGGAAGCACTATTTTATGTTTAGCGATACGCTAGAAGAAAATTTAGAAATATTTTATATGTATATTACATCCAAATACGGTGTTTCTATACGTATATTTAACAAAAAAAACCCAAAATCCAACTATTGTATACGTATATTTTATCGCTATTTATATTAAAACCAAAAAGAAAAACTAAAAAAACCTGAAATCCCGCTATTTACTCGCTATGGAGGTGCCAAAATCAGATAGCGATGAATGAGCGCTTCGCTACGCTATTTGCTATAGCGCTATCAACAACTATGTCTTTACTATAGGTGGTGATTTGGTTGATGGTTGATCAAGTAATTTAATTTGATTGTATTGTAATGAAGATTGGTTAGTCATCATGCATATGATCAATACTTTTCAACATTAAACGGTAATGACTAGTCTTTCTATGTCTAGTGTCCATTCTGTTACTCTCACGCTTTGTTATGCTATTATTCTCAAATGAATATATGTATAATACATGGAGGTGCCACACCTGTATTCATTATTTCTGAAGCTTGATACATAAATGAAAACAAAAATTATGATTACTATTAAGAAACTATTACACACAAAATTGTAAAACATTGTATACAGAATGAATACAAGGTATAATGTATACATAGGCCACCCAAATATTAAAAACAACTTACGGGCCACCCAAGTATTAATTTGTTTTCCTTCATGCCAATTTAGTCAGAAGAAACTTGCCAGAATATTACAAATTATTACCCTTAAGTTTGAAGCTCCTGTCACATCTAAAGTTGTAAAACGACAAAAATGCCCATGAATCTACTAAAAACAATAAACTATAGCTGGAATGTCAAACCATATGAGTAGATTCAAGGGCATTTTTGTCATTTTATAAAGTCTAGATGTGACAAAAGCTTTATACTTAAGGTCAATCCGTCATTTCACTAATTTACGGCACAAAACTTTTCACATGACATAAGCTGACAAACAAAACCAAATTGATATTTGTATGCCCTCTAAATTTGTTTTAATACTTAAGCGGTCTTACTAAAAACTTTGGAATTCTTGTGTGGCTTATTTGTACACATTATCACTAGATAATATATTGTAAGATGGGATTTATAACAAAAAAAAAATAGCAAAATATTCTTTTAACTTTTTCATAACGATTAATATTAAATTATAACCTTACCCATTTGTCAATTTCGCAGATTGATCTTTATACTTATTCCCACTTCTTCTTATCTCCTTTTCTTGATCCATGTCTGTTTGGTCATGATCTCTTTCACGTTCAAGGTCAATGTCATCCAAATTTTTATCTCGATCATGTCCCCTGTCCCGGTTAACAAAACGGTCCCGGGACCGGTCAACATCACGGCCCCGATCATATCCTCTGTCTTTACCCTGATCGCGATCTCGAGACCATTCCCTGTTTTGGTCCCGAGAACGATCACGTTCACGACCGTAGTCTCTATCTCTACCCCTGTCAAACTCCACATCTCTGTTAGTATTGTGACGGAAATTGTCACGGCCAAAGTTTGTTCTCCCGCCTCTCGTCTTGACTTCATTGACTTTTACAACTCGTCCATCAACGGTCTAATAAAGATCCATTAAATCAAACAGCTAGATTTATTAGAGCTAGAAGCTAAAATTGAAGAAATTTTTTGTTATTAAAAAAAGTACTATGCATAGCAGAGGTGGAAATTGGGCGGGTTGGGTAACAGGTCAAATGTGTTTGGGTAAAAGCACGTAAATTTTATGTCTTAATAAAAAAAGAAAATTTAACATAAAAATTAAATGATTTCAAAGTATTATAATGTCTTAATAAAAACTTGGGAGAAACACAAATTTAGATTCAAAGGTCAAATATATTAACTTAAATGTAAACATCTAAGAAAAAAACTTAAATCTTGGATTATACTTTCTATTTTTGAATTTTACGTAATTTTGCTCCAAAAACCGAAAACCCGAACCGTTGCTAAAACCGAAACCGAACGGTTTTCAAAAACCGAACCGTACACACCCCTAACAAAAACTATGTAACTACAGTATATACGTTTACTTTAAATATAACGATTCAGGGCATTGTAATCCCTTAAATACAAATTCGCAGCTTTTGACCCTTTTTGTTTCATATATTTTTATTTTTTGTTTTACCTTTTTGACCTGTTACCAACGAAATACAGCCCTAATTGACCTGTTTCCATACAAATCGGTTGAGACTGTCACCTCTAGTGCATAACATTAATGACCAAAAACATCAACATATAACCAACTGCAAGTACCCTTTCATCTATTTCCTATTATCATTTACTTATGATTTGATTTATTAGGATTGTGTTTTATCAGTAATGGGCAAAAAGATAGATTAAAGAAATTTCGGTTCAAATGGGTTGGTTGGGCATAAGGTAAACATATTTTTGATGCATTTAACTTCCTAGACTTTTCATTTAAAAAAAAAAATTAGATTATTACTAAATAATATAGCTTTGTAATAGTATTTGACATTAAAATGTTTACTCCTTTTAACCTGTTACCCGGCCCACCAATTATGCCACCTCTAGTGCATAGCATTGGTGACCAAAATACAAATTTTATCTGAAAAGAGTAAAGTATACGGATAGCCCCTGTGGTTTTCCTAAATCTTGGATTTGGTCCCTATCTTTCCAAGAGTACCGGATAGTCCTTGTGGTTTGCACTTTGTAACGCATAAGTGCAAACCGCAGGGACCATCCATGTACTTTTGGCAAAAGTTGGGGACTAAATGCGTTACAAAATGCAAACCACCAGGACCATCTGTGTACTTTTGGAAAGCTAGGGACTAAATCCAAAATTTTGGAAAACCCCGGGGACTATTCATGTACTTTACTCTATCTGAAAATAACTAATTGCAAATACCCTTCCATCCATATCACTGATGGCATTGACCGCAGATCGGGGATTTGTAAAAGTAACAAACCCATAGCATTTTCCATTTACTCCACGGTCATTGATTATCTGAAAATAAAATGTAGAAGCAGACAGCTTTAGATGAACTTTTTGTTAGAAAACAAAATGACAATGTAAGACACAGTAGTAACCTTTGCATTACTATTACAAAACATAATTCATGTGTATTAACATTACATATACACTTTATTTCCATGACACATCTTACTGCTGATCGTAAGAAGTAAGAACTCCTGAGATACATTAAAAACCACCAACACGCTTTGGACAGGTGGTTGCACACACTAATTAAATTACTGGATCTTTAAGAGCCCTAAGTCTTCAAATTAACATTAGCGCACATGATATCAACGGGAAAAGATATGAGCTACTTAACTCAAAGGCGAAGGATAAGAGGGGCGGGGAGCCCCCCCCCCCCCCCGATTTTTCGCTCAGTAGTGTTATATATGTAGTTTTCGTATAGAAATTTGTGGGTATATACGTTTTCGCCCCACGACCGGAAAATTCAAGCTTCGCCACTGACTTAACTAAAAGGGATTCAAAGGAACGCCACTCCTACTAAAAAAGGGATGAAATACTGACATATGGAAAGAGTCTGTTGCTAATAACTTGTTCATTCCTTGCATGAAACCGGACTTAAAATGACATGGTTGTTTTGTGTTCTTGATTTCATCAGCTTTTTTAGGATTGGGGCACTGGGTGGAAGTCAACAGATTTCTGTAATGACTGTAAACTGAGCTTTCCTATAGAGTCCTAAACAGCACTATGATTATCTAATGTTGCTTGCGTTTCAATAAGAAATTGATGATCTCAGTTAAACCATAAAGCAAATGCTACAAATTGAATAACAAGTTGGAAGTCGTAACAACAGTGTAGACATCATATTTGAATTGGTGATGAATGAAGTTGAGCTCAAAAGTCTAAGATTAGATGGTTTTTTAGCAACAATGGAGGTAGGAGTAGTAGGACTAAAAACCATCTAATCTTAAGAATTTTGAACTCAACTTCATTCATCACCAATTCAAAATTGATATCTACACTATTGCATGGTTTTAAAAAACGGCTGAGGCGCGCACCTCAAGGCGATACGCCCAAAAAAACGATTATGAGGCATGCCTCAGGGGGTTTCTAGTGTATGTGCGCCTCAGAGAGGCTGAGGCGTTAAAAAGGCTGCGCCTCAAGGGTTTCTGATATTTGTTTTTGATGTTTTTGACTTTTTGTGTCAATTTCAAGCAATTTATGTCTTTTTTACGTTTGTTTTTGATGATTTTGATCAATTTGATGATGAATTTAGTTAGAATTAATATTTTTATAAGATATATAATTTTATATTTAGTTTCTAATTCCGCCTCGGTTCGCCTCAAGGCTTACGCCTCGTGAGGCGAAGAAGGAAAAAGGGCTCGAAACTCGTTTCCGTTTTTTTAAACCTTGCACCGTTGTTACCTATTAACTTCCAACACATTATTCAATTAGTAGCATTTGCTTTAAGGTTTAACTCAGATCATCAATTTCTTATTGAAACGTAAGCAACATCAGAAATCATCAAACCTTATTGTTCCTCTTCGTTATTCCAGCGTAATGAGTTTACACAAATGATTAACACGAAACACACACAGAATACCAACAAACAAACAATAAGTTGTATATAGATGAGAGTGTACATACATATATGCATCACTCTATGAACAAATTCACGAACACAGCAGAAATTATCACGTTCAAAAATCATCAAACCTAACTGCTCCTCTTCGTTTGCCTAGCGAAACTAGTTTACAAAAACGATTAACACGAAGCACACACAGAACATCAACAAACAAACAACATATTGCATATACAGATAAGAGTGCACATACACATATGCATCACTACATGAACAAATTCACGAACATAAGAACATTTAATCGTGTATAGACTCAAAACACTGATAAACGGTTACCTTAACGGCGATAATTTGACCGTAAATGTCAAAAGCGCTTCGAATAGTATCTTCAGTGGATTCGTACGGAAGGTTGCCGACGTAAACGGAGTTTTCGTCGTCGATCGTCATTTCGGTCACCACTGAAACCCTAATTCACCGGAAAAGAAGCAATCAATGGTGATAGAGAGCGGAGACCCCCAATTCTACCGAAGTGGTTTTCTGACGCTTTGTTGGGTTGTACCCTACGTACAACTTAACAATGCAGTATTAGTTTTTGTTGAACTCAGGAGAGTAAAGTGTCCAAATGGTCTCTGATATTTTGTTACTTTAGTTTAAAACTAGGTTAGTTTCCCGTGTGTTACACGGGTTGAACAATTTAAACTATATAGTATAGATATTTCCTGTAAATGCAAAACAAAGACAGAGACATTTACATACCATATTGACATAAATGAGTTAATATAAATGTAACCCATAAACTCGTACATATTAATTAACTAGTTTAAGATCCCGCGATTTTCGCGGGTGGACTAACACACAAATACATAACTTAAAATTGTTGAAATAATTCTTTGAAAGAAATAAACGTTCAAGTAACGAAATCCATCCCTCTACCAACGGGTACGTAATGTCAAACGAAGTTAGAAAACCAACGCACTATTTTTACGATCTAATTAAACAAACAATACAAATACCGTTCGGCTCTTACACACACGTCCCAGCGTATCTGAAAGGTAAAATAAAACACACTATTTTTACGGTCATTAATATTATATGTAAATGACTTGCTTTAATCGAATCTATTATAAAGTCAAAAGAAGAATATTTCTGTAGTCGAAAGAAGATAATTGAACTCTACATGTTTGGTATCGTTTACATATTGGTTTTTGTTTGCTTATGGTGGGTTATATTTACTTATTTTGAAAGGGTCTTGTTATTTATCTTTGTAGAGTTGTTTAGACTAATTGAAGTGGTAAGGTTTAGTTGTGGTTTCAGTGTATTGGCTATCCTTTACATAAGGACCTTGTTTGTTTAAGGAATATTATTTTTGAGTTGTTTTTCACTCTTTGGGGGCAGGTGGAGGTGCTTCAACATCAGTCATCAATGATTTTATTTTAGTTAGGATATGTTTTTCTAGTATGTTTTAATGGTTAACTATACAAACTCTTTTTTCTAAAGCCTTTTTAAACACCCTGACCCGAAACTTGTTTTGACCTGGACCCGTTTCAACCCGAAACAGAACATCCATTTTTAACTGACCCATTTTGACCCACCACCCGACCCGCTTGCTTTGCCCGGTCAGGTGTCACGACCCCCGACCCCATCTGGCCGGAATCGGTGCCGTGAACAGTCCAGTGGTACCGGTGATTATTTTGAAAAACATTGCAGCGGAATTTCATCAGGACCGTGAGTTAGGAAAAATATCAGAGTTTAGAAACACCGGATTTTATTTAAAAAGATGGAATAAATTCCATGTTTTACAAATGTAGCTTTTAATAAAAAAAATAATATAAAAATAATATTTCTTAATTTGAAAATAAGCCACTTCTTGAAGTCCTTCAGTGTCGGATCCAATCCTTACTCCAATCTATTATAATTACCTGAAACGCGTTTTAAAAAGATTTTGTCAGCAGGGAAATACTGAGTGAATTATTCATTTTATTGAAAATGACACGTTTTATGATTATTCACAGTGTTAAGATCTTTTACGCATGTTTCTGATATCAACCAACTACCCACAGTATTTGTCACTCGACCGAATCTGTGACAGTGGTCATATCACCATTGGCTGCCCCAATGAATGACGTAAATCAATTAAATTAGGTTCGCCCACCTAAAATGATTTAAACTGTAATATTGTGCACAATACCCCACATACTGGCTGTAATTTGGTGATTACATCAACTTAATCACTGGTATTATAATCTCGGAAAATGAATTTGGAGTATTGTAAAATAGTTAATAACTCACAAACGGTGAGAAAAGAATTTATAAAAGAAGAATAACTCACAAATCATCATGCAGGATTGAGTTAACAAACTTCTTGATTCTACTTCTTTCGATAATTAGGCATGTACTTTATTATTCTGGATCTTCTGATGATTTAATAGTTTGTTTGATTGTAAGGGTGTAGTTGGGAGTGTTTTTGGTAGTTTAACAGAATAGAATACGTATTGGTGTAAAACCCAAATCAAACCTTTAACGGTAGTCATGAGATTCGAACCTTAACGAATTTCACAAAAACCGGGTTAATGATTAATACAGCAGTTACGATAATTTCCCGAGATCAAATTCTCACAATGAATGACCAAGTGCAATACTTCAACTCATTTATCAAAATGACAAACGACAAAGTATAGTACTTCAACTCGTATATCGAATTATCGACAACGACAAAGTACAATGCTTCGGCTCATTTATCGGATTACCGACAAACGATAAAGCATAGCCCAATGTGGGCGGCACTTAGGCATTCCTTGGATATATTGATCACTCGAAAAATGAATCGTAATAGCGATTGAGTGATTATTGGTTAGAACACCAACGTATAGAGAGAAGAAGAAGAGAAATGAGCAAAGAAAAATGAATCCTAAGCTTCTTATTTATAGCAAGCAGGCAGGCAGCTCAATTTCATACTCGGTCGATGTGGGATTTAAGTGACGTGCTTGCTAGCTAGCTTGACGTGCTAGCTAGCTAGCTTAGTTATTTTATTTCAGCTGCTTAACTCGTTTTTCTTGTATAACTTTTAAAATATAACGTTTTATAAAACGACGAATATGTCTTTAGAACGAGCATATTTTTATCTACGTTTTAACCTAAGTTTCATTAAAAACGGAGTAAGGAAAAAAAATAATATATTTTATTATTAATATTAAACATTCTTATATGACCTTATATATATCTATTTTTAATAGACCTTACTTAGCTTAATTAATCTTGTTAGCTTAATTAATATTGATTAACTGATTAATTAATCATACTAAACTTAATTAGGGTTTCCTTATTGCATAATTATCATACTAAATATTAATTTTAGTGAGGGTTGTTACATTCTCCCCACCTTAATAAAAATCTCGTCCTCGAGATTTGAACTATGATATTTTCTTGGGGTTATGTTTCTTCTTTTAATTAAGAGGAATAATGTAGCGTTGAATGGAATCAAAAGATATTTTGAGGGGTATGAACATTTTTTAAAAATAAAAATGATTTATAGAAACATTTGGATTTAATATTCAAAATGAACTTACTTTAATCAATTGAGGGAGATTCCGATTCGATAAATATCTATTTGTGAATGGGAGTATGGAAAATGATTTGTTAATGATTATCCGAAAATCAGTATTGTTTACTCAAATGGTAATGGACAACAGGATTTAGTGTATTGTAATCTGAGTACATAATTGTACCAAGAAAATGACGAATCAAACGAATGACTCATGAATAGGGTTTAACACAGGCTACAACTCTATTTGGATGTTACAAAGCGTTGGTAATGATTTGAAAGAATTCAATAATGATAACCGAATAAATTCACCGTTTTCGAAATTGTGAGTTTCAAGGAAGCGAATCTAGATATTTCCAAAGATGAAATGTTCAAACGAATGAGATGAAATGGTATAGTTTTTTCAAGGTGATTGGGTTTAAGCCAAAAGATATATGATCTATAGATCTTTAAAATGAATGTGAAGAACTTTTTGGAATTAGTAAAATTCTTTGTCTGAAGAAAACTTACCTTGATTGGTACCTAAGGAAGACTTAAGGTTGACCAATTAAAAATGAAATGAAACCATGAAAATGATTCGGCAAATATTGAATTATGATATGAGAAAATCAATGTGCTGAGATGGGTGATTTGTAAGAATACATGAAAAGACAATAAAGTTAGAGTATTTTTGTCTTAATACAAAATTGTATTCAGATGATTTTAATCAAAATGTTTGATTTAAAGATAGGTGATATTTTGGTTTACTAAATACCTTTTCCTTTTATGTTATCATAACGCAGAATAATAAATAAATATAGATAGGTTTAAAATATCAAAACCCGTAATAATAATAATATATGTTTTATAAATAGGTTTACCCAATATCGTGGAACTCATGATTATTATTTTTAAAATCAAGTATGTTTACTATAAGATTAGGGTATCATGAAAGTAGAATAATAAATGTTTATTTTAATATCGAGCATACTTAAGTATTGGCTTGCGTAAATGACAGTTGATATTTTAATATGTACATATTATAAAGGAATATTTCTATAAGTATTTAATAGTTGTGAAATATTAACCAAAAGTTTATTTATAATATGTCTTGCTTATGAATATTTAGGCGATTATTTAGATAATTTTATTCGTCTCTTTATTTGTTTTATGAAAATATGTTTTCTATTCACAGTACGAAGTATATATATATATATTTCTATAAAAATATTTGTATATATAATTGAAATTTACTAAATAAGTATGATGACTTAATTTATATTAAATAGTTATTATCATTGTTGGATATTGGTTAGTACTGCTTTGTTTAAGCATAGGTGATCAGTCCATGCCTAACTAAGGCTGCGCTATCCAATATCTGTCTTGATAATACCCTTAAAATAATGTTAATACCTACTGTTATTAATATTTAAATATTTACTAAAAATAACTAAGAGTTAATTACATAGTTAGTCCTTGTGGTTTGCACAAAGTAACATACTTAGGTACTAATAGTTTAAAATCACATTCTAGGGTATTAACTTTTAATTTTGTAACGTTTGGAGGTATTAGCCTTATTTGTAGGTTTAAAATCACATTCTATTAGTACCTAAATATGTTATTTTGTGCAAACCACAGGGACTAACTATGTTAATACCCTAAAAGTTAATACCCCCAAACGTTACAAAATGAAAAGTTAATACCTTAGAAGGTGATTTTAAACTATTAGTACCTAAGTATGTTACTTTGTGCAAACCACAGGGACTAACTATGTAATTAACTCAATAACTAATTTAAACGAGATCAGCGAAATTTTCAAATGTTGTGAAAAATGTCACCACAAGGTGATTGTAATCAAATAAATGTTTTGATGAATTCGAAGACTAAACAAGCATGCTATGGTTCAATAGAATTGAAGTGCTTGTCGGGACTATTTTGAATATGATGGCTTTAATCCATCATATGGGACTTTGAATTGAATACATGATGCGAGCAAGTTCACACAATTGAACTTGGTGTAAACAAAACGAGTTCATGTATTAATAAGAAATTTTGGGATATGTTTACAACAAAAACCATGTATGCTAAAGGAAATTGAGGTTTTTTTTTTTTTTCAAGGAACTTATTGACTCAATATCAAAGAGTCAACGTTTTGCAATAAACGTGGTTTATAAATGCAAAGATTAAGTATAGTGATATGATATTTGAACTTTTGATAAAAATAATAAATTCGAATGAAGCCCTCCAGGGGTCTTTATAAATCAAACGAACCACATGCGCAACAAACAGTGCATGTGTAAAGTGTGGATTTACCAAGAAATGAAATAGATCAATATTTGCTACTATGAAAGAAATCCTCATGGTATGATGACTATTAGAGGAAGTAAAAACACGAAAGTCAATTCTTTATAGGCAGAAGTCAGAATTGTAACGAAAGAAATATAAGAGCTTTATCTGGAATTTCGTGTGATAACTTATTTGTTTAATGACATTATCAGAGAATGTCGAATGAAGTGAAATGGAATAGGGAATGTGCAAACTATATGACTTCTTTTGTAGTACTAATAATTATGACTCAGGTTAAACTATGTACCGATGTTTGTGAAATGTTGTTCCAACGTACCTCAGCGAGATTTTGATTGTTTGTAAGATCATGTGGCAAAATACCGCTTTTTGATTAGTAGTACTTTTACCGACGGAATTAATATTGGTGTCATCGTGCCTAATTTATATTTTTCAAAGGTCTTGCCTTGGAAGTTGTGTGTGATAAACTTTGACTGTGGACGTATAATTTTAAGTTTCATGTGTTTTCTTGTGCATTAGCACAACTTGACATGCTTCTTACTTGCGTTCATAATTTATGGCGTTAATAATTTATGGTAACGTATTGGTAATTCTTATATTTTTGATGGTGTCCCAACTTAATGGGTTTCCATTTATTATTGTTGCTCGAGTTACGAGGTAGATGATCAAACAAAATAATGTTTGATATCGATATAGGTAAGAGATTCTTGATAAAGGAATCTAAATTTATTATTGACACATATACTTGTGCTTTATCCCTAATTATCAATTGTTATGGCTTTTGAAATTTCTTATAGATATACATATCTATATAATCATATATTTCACATGCTGTAATATACATACCCTTTATAAGGTTAATGTATTTAACAGATTCTTATTTCCAAAAACAAGTCTGATATCAGGCCATGATACTTATTTAGGGAAATCTTGTCACTTGTTTGACATTTTATATATACCTCATCTTACCCGGTTCGCGCCGGAGAGGTAACCTCAGTATATCCGGACAAGCTGGAGAGTCTGCTACTCTATACCCAGTTTTGCCGGAGAAAATTTTCTATTTCCCATAAATAGTATCTTTTCAAGATTTTAAAAGTGCCTCTTTTATTAGGACTTTTATCCAGAATCAAAGAAATTTGTATTCCCATAACATATCTTATTCTAGACCAAATAATATCAATAAGCAAGAATAAATAGCAATTAAGTGCTATTGCCAGCTAACCGTCATTCTTATGACATACCAGTATTCATTACATCATACTTATATAAGTAATTTACCTTAAAGTTTATTTTAAGGAAAAATTCTTAAGTTCAAGTCTAAATATCATTCAGAATGTTATCAGATAATTTTTAATTTTCTAACTTTCCGTTTAAGCTTAGGTATTATTATAACACCTATTTGCGTAAACAAGTGGCTTAGCTTATACTAAGGCATCTTTTCTTATGTTCAAGTCTAAATGCTATCAGATGTGCTACCAGTTAACTTAATAGTAATCTCCTAACTCTTTTATTTAAGCTTAAGTATTGTTATCACAACACTTATAGGCTTAAAGTAGTGGCTTAGCTCTGATACCACCTTCTGTCACGACCCCCGACCCCATCTGGCCGGAATCGGTGCCGTGAACAGTCCAGTGGTACCGGTGATTATTTTGAAAAACATTGCAGCGGAATTTCATCAGGACCGTGAGTTAGGAAAAATATCAGAGTTTAGAAACACCGGATTTTATTTAAAAAGATGGAATAAATTCCATGTTTTACAAATGTAGCTTTTAATAAAAAAAATAATATAAAAATAATATTTCTTAATTTGAAAATAAGCCACTTCTTGAAGTCCTTCAGTGTCGGATCCAATCCTTACTCCAATCTATTATAATTACCTGAAACGCGTTTTAAAAAGATTTTGTCAGCAGGGAAATACTGAGTGAATTATTCATTTTATTGAAAATGACACGTTTTATGATTATTCACAGTGTTAAGATCTTTTACGCATGTTTCTGATATCAACCAACTACCCACAGTATTTGTCACTCGACCGAATCTGTGACAGTGGTCATATCACCATTGGCTGCCCCAATGAATGACGTAAATCAATTAAATTAGGTTCGCCCACCTAAAATGATTTAAACTGTAATATTGTGCACAATACCCCACATACTGGCTGTAATTTGGTGATTACATCAACTTAATCACTGGTATTATAATCTCGGAAAATGAATTTGGAGTATTGTAAAATAGTTAATAACTCACAAACGGTGAGAAAAGAATTTATAAAAGAAGAATAACTCACAAATCATCATGCAGGATTGAGTTAACAAACTTCTTGATTCTACTTCTTTCGATAATTAGGCATGTACTTTATTATTCTGGATCTTCTGATGATTTAATAGTTTGTTTGATTGTAAGGGTGTAGTTGGGAGTGTTTTTGGTAGTTTAACAGAATAGAATACGTATTGGTGTAAAACCCAAATCAAACCTTTAACGGTAGTCATGAGATTCGAACCTTAACGAATTTCACAAAAACCGGGTTAATGATTAATACAGCAGTTACGATAATTTCCCGAGATCAAATTCTCACAATGAATGACCAAGTGCAATACTTCAACTCATTTATCAAAATGACAAACGACAAAGTATAGTACTTCAACTCGTATATCGAATTATCGACAACGACAAAGTACAATGCTTCGGCTCATTTATCGGATTACCGACAAACGATAAAGCATAGCCCAATGTGGGCGGCACTTAGGCATTCCTTGGATATATTGATCACTCGAAAAATGAATCGTAATAGCGATTGAGTGATTATTGGTTAGAACACCAACGTATAGAGAGAAGAAGAAGAGAAATGAGCAAAGAAAAATGAATCCTAAGCTTCTTATTTATAGCAAGCAGGCAGGCAGCTCAATTTCATACTCGGTCGATGTGGGATTTAAGTGACGTGCTTGCTAGCTAGCTTGACGTGCTAGCTAGCTAGCTTAGTTATTTTATTTCAGCTGCTTAACTCGTTTTTCTTGTATAACTTTTAAAATATAACGTTTTATAAAACGACGAATATGTCTTTAGAACGAGCATATTTTTATCTACGTTTTAACCTAAGTTTCATTAAAAACGGAGTAAGGAAAAAAAATAATATATTTTATTATTAATATTAAACATTCTTATATGACCTTATATATATCTATTTTTAATAGACCTTACTTAGCTTAATTAATCTTGTTAGCTTAATTAATATTGATTAACTGATTAATTAATCATACTAAACTTAATTAGGGTTTCCTTATTGCATAATTATCATACTAAATATTAATTTTAGTGAGGGTTGTTACATCAGGTCACTGATAACAACATATGTATAGAAAACATCAGTAACATCAAATATAAAAGTGACTGAAAAGGCCGGAAAACCACGAAAAAAGGAGCACATACCACAAACTTAACATATCTCCATGCTTTCAAATAAGCCAAACACTACCATTTCTACATTATTTTAGCATAAAATTTGAATACTTAGTAGCAATGATTACATTTACCACTACATACATTAGATATACAAAAGATCATATGAAAACCTTGAATTCATGAAAGTGTATCTCTAATTTTGGCATCAGATGCATTAAAAATGTTTGTACCAGATATATCTAGAAACCTTCCGATGATGCAAGAGCGCAAGAGCGACTTCGCTGAAGTGTGGATGTTCAAGTTGTCGATTTTTACAGAGACGACAAACAACCAAAACCTTTTGGCTCTTCTGCCACCGCTCCGGCTCCATCTCCTGCACCGGCTCTGGTTGCCGATGCTTGTAATATACGAAAAATGATTTTTATATAAAAACCTATTAATAATAGTAATAATAAAAATAGTTCAATATCTTTAATCATTTTGTTAATTAATTGTATTTAAATACATATGCATGTTCTTTCTTTGTTTTGGTCCCACGTATTTAAAAAAATAATAATAAGAATCAATTAAGCAACCATATTTCAAATTCATCACTCATCAGAATTTGCGGCAAACTACTCCTTATCTCTTTGGCCATTTTTTTTATTTTTGTTCAAACTAACCCACCGATACTTTGGGATGACTCTTCAATCGCCAACAGTTTATACCAATTCAGATTTCTCCATTGCCCACGAAACCTCAAATTCATTAGCCATGACCTCCGCACAACCGCCGCCGCGTACATCCCTTGCGAACTAGATATTGCGGATTTGAGACCGTCATACCTGTCGCACTCCATCGTCCGTCTAGCTCCGTAGCCGCGCTACTCCGTCGTGACCATCGCCACATCGTTTAGGCCGCAACCATTGCAGCTGCTTGACTCGGTTCCGTTTGATCATCCGAAGCTCTAGTCGTTGGTGTCCGGTTAGCTCCGTTTAGTGTTTAAGGTATCCAAACAAACCCTTTTCTGATTCGAATATAGATCTACAAATTATGGTTTCGTCTCGATTGTCCGGAGGCTAAAGCTTTTATAATTTAGATGAAAGCTTGGGTAGAAAATTATTAACTCAAGTTAAATCTTAAACACCACGAATTGTTGTTGTTTCTTTTTATTATTGACCAAGTTGTTTTTGAAACCTGAAGATCAACCTTTTTATTCTCTAGATCGTTGTCTGTTGCCTCTTGTTTCTCTTTTTATGCTTTTGCTAATGGTGGTACTCATAATTTCTATGATTCTTGATAACTTGAAAGTGTTGTAGTATCCAATTGAAACTATTAGCACCCACCCATGCATATACATGGATTATTATATTAATAAATGAAAAGTTATAGCCAGCTAGGTCATAATAAAATGCATTAGCTAGTATATGTATTATGTATATTAAATAAAGAGGCTTTATATAATTTATGAAGTATTATTATATCATAATAGATATATGAATTCATTATTAAAGAAAATGAATTTAGAAGTTAGGATTCTGTAATTATGTATGAAGACACATGAGTACTCAATAATAATAATAATATGTGCACTACTATAATCTGATTACTTTATGTAGCTAGAATTTTAATTAAATTGACCTTATAAATATAGAGGTGAAACGTGATATTTTCAAAAAAATGATGTTCACTATTTTCTTTTAGTGAATACAAGTTTTATGAATTTGGACTCACTAAGTTTTTAAATGAAATTACTATAGATAGTTATTTAAGTTTTCATCGCCGGACAATCGATGAGTCAACGAATCATATAGTCGAATTGATATTTATAATTAATAATGAAAATATAGGTTCGCGTGCTTTCTACCTGAGGATGACTTGATTTCCGTATTGCTTTATTTTTTTTGCTAAACTTAAGGTACGGATTCTGTTTTCTTTTCATCATAGTATTTTATTCAAGTCCGTTACTTTGTAGTACGGATGTTTCGGTTCGTATTGTTATATGATTAGTACTTATTGTAGCATGCAATAGACCTTAGATTTTGTGCTCGTTATTGCATGTTCCCTTTAGACTTATGTCAATATATACATTTATTTCTGATACGCTTTGTACTCTGTCACCCGAGCAATTATAAGTTAAGACTTGTCGTTGGGGCGTCAACGACATGGCACTCATCGTGACGGTGCGTAACTAAAGTTCACGGCGTTTCTAGTTTGTGCTTGTGTAGCACATGGCCCCTAGAGGCGAATAGATCGATCTTAGCTCTGACTCCTGACTCCTGACTCCTGTTGAGATGGAATAATGTTTGTACGCCTACACGCACCATCTCGGCGCATGGACTATAGCCATGCATGCCTCTGTTTAGGCTCGTGGGTGCTTCTATATTACGTGACTTGTTTTATTGTTATATGTTGTCACGTATGTCTTGTCTCTGTTATGATATGTTTGATATGATTATATGCATCTGATTATGTTCAGTATCTGTTATCTGTTCAGTATAAGTTTTGGGATTCAAGTTATAAAAGTATTTGTTTCAGTACCATCTTTTGTATTTGTTAGTGTCAGTACCGATCTGTTTTGCTTCTGTATGCCTGTCTTGCTTTTACTGTTGATTTCTCCGCTACTGAGCAACTTTTTGGCTCAGCCGTAGTTTCTTTCTTGTGTTTGTCTTATGTGTTTGACAGGTAATTTGGGGAAACGTGGGGAATAAGTGAAGAGTGTTCTGAAGATAAAGATTTTTTTTTATTTCGGTAATGTAATGAAAATGTAACTAGGATCTTTTGTTTTCAACGTTATGGATTGGTTTTAGTTTTGATATGTGTATGAGTGACACGTCAGCCGGTCCAGGTTGGGGTGTTACAATGCTGATACTAAAAGACCTTTCACACAGGCATTTCAGCGAGCACCTTGTATGCAAAATTTTAAATACAATGGAACAATGCAAGTGTGATTCAATTCAGCCCATAATCATAAGTTTATATAACAAATCACTAAATCCCAATATTACACACCTTGTTTATAGATTTCTTTCAAAATGCAAAGCATATACATCGCAAATATTGAATCCAAATAAAAATAAGAACAACTAAGGAATGATTCGGAAACCCTATTGTTCATAGATTGCTTTAAAAAAATCCAAACCACAGATATCGCAAATCATTAAAAACAAACCCAAAAAAAACCAGATCTACCCTACAGATATCGTCATCAAATCAGTGAAAATGAACAAACATACTAAAACCTAGAAGGAACGAAGCTAACTTGAAACAACTCAGAATAGCATAAGAGCTATGTCGAACATTTAGGCATAAGTAGTTTAAACAGGCTTTTAATAATTTAATAGCTATTAGAAAGTGAGCTTAACTAAGTAATGTAGCTGAATTAAAACTGTTAGTTTTTTAAAAAATGTCAAAAGTCGGTATTGAATTGGTACCGAAAATGTACCCGGTTCGGTAAATTCGGTACCAGTACCCGATACCATTTGCTCATCCCTAAGATGAGGAATTACCTCTAATAAAAAAAAACTGACCCAAAGCCACCCGAAAACCGAGTAGACAAAAACCTGAATTGTAAGCATTACCATGTCTACCTGAATAATTTTTTTATGATTATACTAAGTTAATTAAAATCAATATTAACACATACACACTTTTGGGATTCATGATATACCTTAGGAGCTGGCCACTTATAGACATAATCTCTCCTTTATCTTTTGCACTGAAGTACGTTCCATGTGGGCGTCTAAACAACACTGAATAGTTTTGGCATACCAAACCTATTGTAAGAGTGTAAATTATTGGAGCAATATCTTTAATATTGTTAATCAGTACCTGAAAACAAAATTTACAACATTATACATCAATACATTATGTTCAATCATTCATATGGTACGATGTTTGTTAGTAAACATACTTTGTAGTATAATGTCCCATACCTATCATGTAGTCTATTAAAGATCCTCCATCAACTCAAAACATTGTACTACGGATGAATCAAGAATCAAAAGAATTGATTCAATTACCCTTTTGAGCATTGAAATGGCGAGCCCACTTACTACCAACCCACCTTGAGTTAATGACCTTTGCCATATTGCGCGGCTTCTCAACACCATCATGCATCTGAGTCTTGAACACCATTTTGCAAACCCAGTGGTGGGTCTTCATCTTGACAATCATCAGCCTGACCATAAGCATAGCCAGACAGCCCAGGATGGCACCAGCAAAACGGGCCTCGTGCATCAAAATTTTGTAATTCATCTGGGCCATAAAGCTTAAAGTGGGCTCCATCTCAATAGCACAAAACAAACATAACTCCGACCAAGCCCGGGCCTTCAACAGATGATTAAATCCCAGCCCAGCCGCCCAATACAGGTCTCCTCACAGCCCCGTATGTCCCAGCAGAAAACCCGAAATCCACCCAGCAACCCCAGATAACTAAACAGAACACCTATATGAATAATGAGCTGGGCGAAAATCTTGCAGCAACCACTGTGGATGTAACAAAGGCTGAGAAACCCCAAACGTCTCGCTGCACACACAGATAACTCATTACCCAACCTAAAATGACGAAGATACCCCTGGAGCACCGCAGCAAGATTTCCAGCTGAAGTTACTTAAATGAGTCAGTCAATCAGTACGACTCGCATATTCTCGTCGATATCCATTGATGCAAATAACTTCAAAAAAAACAAAAAAAAAACAAAACAATATACATCTTCATCAGTGATCTATTTTTGAGAAACAATTTGAATCAATCATTACACTGAAATGTTTCCAAAACAAACTTATGCAGCTAATTGCAAAAATAATGAAATTTCCAAAACAAACTTACTGAGCGGTGTAGCTCGTGTCTTGCAAAATACTATTTACAGCTAAAAAATACTAAGGACGATTGTTGGTCTTCACGTCTAGGGTTGTACACAATACATGGTAAAAAAAACTGGACCAGACCGAGTCGAGGCAGATGACCAAACAGAAGCATAGCATTAGAACGAACATTAGACCACTTAGTTGAACATTCAAACATGAGTTTTGTAACATGTATGCATCAAATGTTGACACAGAGTCAAATAAAACCACTTTTAAAATATCTTTTAATGTTCACATCTCTAACAGACCATGTTTTTTTAACGTACACATGAAAAACACTCTCGACTGTTTCAACATCATGATCAATTTGTACTCTGATTTGCCAAATGGATGTGTCTATGTCTATAGAACACTCAATTTTAGCACACAATTCTCTCATCAAGAAACCATCAATAAGCATGAAAAATTATATACAATAAACACCTAATAACAAAAAGCTCAATCATCATAAGATATATGAAAACAAACATATAGTCTAATTTCTAAACCTCATCACGACGACGATGCAGCCTTGATCGCTTTCTGCAGTTCATTCTCCACATCACATGAACCGCCATTCTGCTTCATTTCTTTCTGCGCATTTGCCTTCTTCGCTCTCCACTGCTCAAACCCATCCGAATTTTCAACCGCCGTTTTCTTGTTCTTCCCACTACCCGCATTGTATCCATTATGATTCCTTAACGGCTGCAGCGACTTAACGGCTGCATACAAAGTTTATCAGCTTGTAAGAAAAGTTAGGCCGAGTACAAACATCGGCGGAGCTTCTTTAGGGTCAGGGGATGCCCCCGCCCCTGTGGTTGTTCGCTTGTAGTGTTAAATTTAACCGAAAACTGCCGAAATTTTTTTTTTGTAGTATAAAATGTTGGACTTTTAAGAGCCCGGCCGCCACCGATTTTGATTTTAAGAGTCCGGCCCAGTCGAGTTTTAATTCAAGCTCCGCCACTGGGTAAAAAGACATCAAAAAATATATGTGTGTGTGTTTGGTTGGGGGGGGTACAACTGAGAACCACTAAATATTTATGAACCATTTTGTTCCTCAGTTCATACACTATTTGTTGAAAAAATAAATTTTGGATTGTGCAGCATAACTGGTTTGTGACGACTGATTATCTTATTCTGTCACAAAACCACATCTAAAAAGCTAACTAAAAAACATACGGGTCAGCACTCGAATTTACTATCAAAATTTTAGAGACCCGATTAACCCGAAAACACCGCAGCCATTATCACCGCCTGCCGGAGCGTCAAAGCTCCGAACTCCACCAACGTCCCCATGACTTCTCAAATCAAAAGCCCTACAATTGAGATATCGAACGGATCAAACATCAATTAGCCATAAATGAAATAAAAAAGAAGCAGTTCAGTTTTAAGAATGGTGACAGAAGAACAACGAAATAGCTCAATAAAGAGCACAATCAGCACTTGATTCACTATCAAATGACTTGATCTTATGTGTTCTTTGTCTGTCGAGTTTCATCCTCAAGGTTGCAGAAAAACGTAGTAAGATCTTGATTTAGTTTCTTAAATTTCCTTATAAGAACATCTTCCCATTCAATGGTTGGCTCGCGCGATGCGGCATGGATTTTATATGTACACATTTTCAATCGGTGTCTTACCTTCAAAAAAACAATTTACAACCTTAAATGTTACCTACGGTATGCAATCTGACCCGTTACTAAAAAAATCACTTGTAACGTGGATTAACAGTAAAAATGTGTAACGAAACCCTAAAAATATACACAAAACCCTAAACACATTCTTAGATATTCTACTTCTAATTACACAAAACCCTAAAAATTTAGAAGATTAACAGTAACGAAACAAACAAATTGCAATCTACCTACAAACATTAAAAAACATCAAATAAAACCAACAACTGCTTGAAGGTTTCAAGCCCTAATTTTAACCTGCCTACAAAATCCTCAACAATTTGGACCAAATTAAGTCACATATTAAGAGTTTGTGGGGAAGAAACATCAACTGAAACATATAAACGCAATAAAACCAATGAGGATAAACGTATTTGGAAAAGAAACATCACCGATTGTAGAACATGAATCATAAAAAAACAAAATTAACTTGATAATTAGTCATAATATCCATAATCGTTCAAGCATATTAGGAAACCTAACCTTATTCGAGAACCAAATCAACCATCACGCGAGATGAAGAAGACAGAGGGGGTGGTCGCAAGCACAAAGAACCAGAGTGTGGTGGCCATAGATGCAGCGTATGAGTATTAGGGTTTCTGCATACGGAGGCGGATGAAAGAAAAAGAGGTGAACATAGAAAAACCTTTAGGCGTGATGTGCCAAAGCAACGGTTGAAGATGATAAAGATGTTTAAATCGCCAGAGATTCACTATAAGATAATTAGGGCTTTTGAATGATACGGATGAAAAGAGTGTTTGAGAAGCCGCTTATTATTAACAAAACAAATTGCCGCTCAAATCACAATTGTGAGGATTATTAAGTTGCCAGGTGGCAATTAGAGGATTAAAATAATGCCAAGTGGCACCAAAGTGTTTTGTTTTAATATAGATAATAGATGTCGCAGAGTTCGATAAGACGACTCTAATGTCGGTTGAATGAGGTTAATCAGAGTCTATTTGATACCCTTTGTACGACTTCTTATTTTTTGAATCTTTGTATTTGATTCTAAACCTATTATTAATATTATTGATAATAATTTTAGTTATATATATCAATAATATATTTAATCTAACATATTAATATTATTATGAATTTCGAAACTTGTTTAGCTAGGATTTAAGATTCTATTGAAGTTTTAGTTTAACAATAGGTTATTGAATTAATAATAAGAATTTGTATTAGATTGGTTTAATAAATGTAATTTTATATACTAAATAAAAAACAATGTATTTTTATAAACCTCATTTAGTACACGTGTGTTGAGTAAATATAATTTATATATTAAATAATAAAAAATTATATCTTTAAGAACCTCGTGTATTATGCGGGTTGAATAAATGTAATTTTATATACCAAACAATAAAAAAGTTATATTTAAAAATATGATTTAGAGTTGATAAGATTTATATTAATTCAATTAATATTTAACAATTTAAATTAAATAATAATTATCTACAATTAAGGATGGTCTAGAATAATGAAAAGTATCCCTTCATTGGTTTATCACTGATTTTACTAATAATAGCAAAGTCTTAATTTTTTTAAATTATATTTATTACGAATTTTTTTAAATATAATTTATATTTTATCACTTAAATGGTTGCTTATTTGCTTCTTGAATAACATGTTTGACCACTGTATCTTCTTTTCAATAATTCATCTCCGCAATCACCATATCTATCGCGTACCGAGTATATCTATTAGTTTTTTAAATATAATTTTCCTATTATTTGGTATATAAAAATGATATTTATTCAAGTCGTGTAATACACGAGGGTTTTTAAAGATATAACTTTTTATTATTTGGTATATAAAATTACATTTATTCAAACCGTACAATATGGTTCCTACAGATATAACTTTTTTATTATTTAATATATAAAATTAACTTTATATAACCCGTGCAATAAAACAGGTTTATAAAGATATATTGTTTTATTATTTAGTATATAAAATTTACTTATTTAACCCGTGTAATACACGGGGTTATAATCTAGTATCTAAAAATATATGATTTTATAATGTTATTTCTAATAATTTTACTGTAAACTATTTTTTTTATTTGGGTAAAACTTTAATTAATTTTTAAACGTGGGTATCTGATTATTTTTAATTACAAACTAAAAAATCAATTTAAATTTAGGGTAATAATCAAAATATATTTAAAAGTTTACCATTTTTTTTTGAAAAGCAAGGCAAATGCATTCAAAACCAACATATCCCAGCAAGATGTAGAGACCAATACATTTAAAAAATATATATATGTTTAAATCTAGGGTAAAACAAACATCACTAAAGTTATGCGCGTATAAAAAGCATCCAAACTATTATTTAATATATAATTCAATTAATATTTAATAATTTAAATTAAATAATAACTACATACAATTAAGGATGGTCTAGAATAATGACAAGTGTCCCTTTATTGGTTTCTTTTATTATATAGTATAGATTCGAATCTTTTGAATCTGGGTCTTGTAGTTTCAATTTTGTTATCATTTTCATCTAAAGTTAAAATCTGATCAAATTTTTCAATTAATATTCAACTTTTTTAATCTTTTTTCTCTTTAATGAAGGGTAAAATGGTCTTTTAACGTTTTAATATAATAAACTAAAAAAAATCTTACCATTTTACCATTGATTAAAAAGGAGGAAAAAGATTAAAAAAAAAAAGTTAGATGTTAACTGAAAAATTTTAACAGATTTTAATTTTAGATGAAAATGACAAGCAAAATTAAAACAAGAGGAATGGTTTACACTAAAAGTCATATTTTTATCTACACCAACTAATAGTTTTAATTTACCACTAGAAAAAGAGTTGTAGGGAAAAGGTTATATGTTTACAAAAGTAGTGGTTGTGTGTTGTAGGGATAATTAATAAATACACAAACTATTTCACGGTATATGTTACGATGTCAACAACATATCATAGCTACACACAATGTAAGTCGTCTTGTACGAGGAATAACTATATCTAGAGTAAAATCCAATGACCAATCATTTATGTTTCCGATTCCGGCCTTTATATTTAAAACTTGCTAAAAATAACCTTTATATTTATTTTTCTTGCAGGTTTAATTCTTTACGACTAACCAAATTAATTATCTCAGTTTAATTCTTCGTATGCCAAACATGTAAGAATATATTTGTCAATTCCTTTTCTTATAAAATCCCAAAAAAAACCCACCATTTTAATTCATCTTCATCAACTTCAATTCCCTATATTTACATCCAACATGGCCGACAATAGTAAATGACAATACCGGGTGGAAAAAGGCAGTTGGTGCAAGGAGGGGGAATAGTGTCAGGCTGTCTGACACTTTACCATTGGTCCAGGCATATTACGATTTTATCCCGTTTAAATTTACACTTTTATCATCTCCCAGCCAAACTACGTTTTTGCCCTTAGTTTAAATTTACAGTTTTGCCATTGATTTTGTTTTTTTATCTCCTAGCCAAATTACGATTTTGCCCTTAGTTTAAATTTATAGTTTTGCCATCATTTTTGTTTTTTTTTTCCTGTCAAATTACGATTTTGCCCCGAGTAAAATTATAGTCATGCTATGGTTTTTTTTACAAAACTATGGTAGTGTTTTGTTTTAATTAACTGACTCGGTGTAATTTTTATCCGTGCCACGCGGCTGCCTGGCATACGCTCATTTGACCTGACAAATTACAATTTTGCCCCCAGTTTAAAATTATAGTCTTTCCATCGTTTTAGTTTTTTTAGCAAAAGTATGGTAGTGTTTTGTTTTAATTGGTTGACTTGGTGTTTTTTTTTTTTTGAGATCGTGTTATGAGTAGTATGTTCCAAGTAACCGAAACACAAACGTACATGTTATTAGAGACAATAGTTTAAGTCGTCAGAGAAGGGTTTTCTGGCTTCCATTTTATCGGAAATTGGTTGTTTGAGAATTATTGGGAAATTGATTGTTTGAGAATTATCAGGTTTTTACACCCATTGTCGAAACATGAATCTTAGTTTCCCAAAGGTGGTTGTGATTGTTGATAAATATTGTTGTTGCTGTTGTTGATGGAGATTGTAAAATATAGAGATCACTAAAACATGTGTTTTCTATCAGACTTTGTGACATAATGCATCGCCACCACCATCACCATTAACGAACGGGACGCAAGATTATCCGAATACAATCTGGCTTGAATCGCCATTCGAAAACCACCATGGGTCGGTCGAAAAAGAAGAACTTGATGTGTTTGCATAGAGATCAGAGAAAGAGATTGGATTTTCTTGTGTAATGTGATGGTGTGTTTGGTTTGGTGTAGGGTGGCCTCTAGTTAAAATAACAAGTATACTAAACATGTGAGGGAATTAAACTGAGATAATTAACTTGGTTAATCGTAAAGGATTAAACTTACAACAAAAATATTTCAGCAAATTTTAAACATAAAGATTGGAACTTACAAGTTTGAGAAAACATAAAGAACGATTTGTACATTTTACTCTTACATCTATCATTGTTTATTAAAAAAAGTAAAGTTGTATTTGGGATATTTTTATTTATGGTGTTCTAAACTTTCATAATATTACACATACTTAACTATACCTCAAAACATCAAATATACTATTTTTTAATAACGTTTAAATTAAGAACCAAACGGGCAGTGCTTTAGCGGTATCCAATGACTTTCTCTAAAGGAGGTCACCGGTTGGAGTTTCGTTCGTGATAATTTGTCAAGCGCGAGCCAGTGGTTTTACCACAATGTGCTTTCAGACGGTGAGTTTTCTCTTGAATTGGTGACGGGCCGGGTTACCGGCGTTGTCTATAATCGTAGAAGCGGATGGCTTTTTACCTATGGATGTACTCGGTGCCAGAGCTATTTTGGACGTTAAAGAAAAATTAAGACAACTTCACCACTACTAACTTTCTCAAACATTTGGAATAGTGCTTTAAAGCATCTATTAAATAGTCACTTTACCTTATATTCGTTCGTTTAAATTTGAACACTTGCAATATCATCAAGCTCGTTATCACGTCGACATTTTAGTTTTTTCAATATATATGTAAAAAGTAAGCATCTATATTATTTACGTAAAACAAATGAAGTGTTTAAAACGACAATAATAACCCTATTAAAAACGTAGAAAGTGTGAGGAGTTCGTTTGTCACGTCTACAAGAGTAGAATGTGAGCGGTAGATCTTTTGATATACATACAAAAATCGGTTACTGGTAATTTGAGTGAATCGTTTAAAATCATCATTAGTTTATATAAGATGGCCTTTTTTTAAATTAGCTTATTATATTTACTCTTTATAACATGTTATAAAAAGTAAATACAAAGATGATTTTGGTTTAGATAACACATAGTAAAAATAGTAATTGTTGAAAGACCGGTTCAGTTTACAACAATGGCAAAGCTTGAGATTTCTGACCAAGGGGTCAAAAACGTATATACCCAAAAATTTCTATAAAATTGGGGGTCGAAAACGTATATACCCAAAAAAATTTATGCAAAAACTACATACCCTCCACTACTGAGTGAAAAGTTTGGGGGGTCGGCCACCCCTCCCGCCCCCACTATGCTACGCCCTTGGTTTACAAGGCCGATTGCATGTTTTAAACCGGATTGAACTGTTAAACCATCAAAAAGATCTGTGAACAGGACCATTTGCATCAGGCAAAACTGATTTAGTAGGTTTCAACGGTTTTTCAACCACCCTAACCAACTAAATCTGCGTCTAGTCTGATAGTGGCCCTGTTTGGGAATCTTCAAAGAATCAACATTTCCAACAAGAACATTAAATAGCCAACCCTTGGATCAAGACATCTACGCATGGTTCGAACCAGATCAATCACGGCCAAGCTTAAAAAAGTCCAATCAAGACTAACTACCAACTAAAACTAACGGTCTTAACGACAACCAAAGCATGAAAAGTTGAAAACTACTCTTTAGACGATTTGTTGATGAGTGACTTATGGATGTGAGGAATGACACCGCCACCAGCTATAGTTCCTTTGATCAAAGTGTCGAGTTCTTCATCACCACGGATTGCAAGTTGCAAATGTCTTGGAGTTATACGCTTTACTTTGAGATCTTTGCTTGCGTTCCCGGCTAACTCAAGGACTTCCGCGGTTAAGTATTCCAAGATGGCTGCTGAGTAAACGGCTGCTGTGGCTCCAACCCGCCCGTTTGATGTGGATCTTTCTTTCAGGAGTCGGTGGATCCGCCCAACTGGAAACTGCAGTCATTTGTTTGGTCAGAATCAAGAAAGTATAATACTAACAGTTGTTGCATGTGTATACAGGCTATGTTTATCTCTTTACGGGTCAAAACTCAAAAGGTTACAGAAGAAAAGCAGACGATTTTTATACGGGTCAATTTTGGTTACAAAAGAGTCAAACATGCAGTTTTTGGGCACTTTTGATACATAACCCGCTAGATAAACATAGCCCGTAACAAGTAAAGGGTTGAATTATCGAAACTATCGCATCTTTATAATATGATAATAAGATAAAAGTACAACTGTTTATTAGTCAACAAGAACAGCCGTTCTTGCATGATTATGATGGGACAACGATGAAAGGTGTTCAACTTTTGAAAAGAATAAAAGGGCCAAAACTCCTGGCGACCTTTAACTTCCTCAAAGGCTAAAACTCAAATTTAGCCTTTATTTACAAAAATTAAGTTTAACATGTTGGAACTTAAGGTAATGATCGTCATTAAAAGAAAAAAACCAAAAAACGGTGATTTCAAGGCTAGTGAACATGACTGATGTTTTTTTTGGGTAAAGGGTTACCCCGGTGAATATAACATGACTGATGTTTCCTTCTAGTAAGTAGTAAAGAGTGGCAGACCCAGGATTTTTTTTCAATGGGGTCCATTTTTTTCGATGTTCAAAATTTTCATAACAAAACGTTAAAATTTTCGGGTCGGTCCTCATTCGGGTCGGGTCATAGCGAGGTTTGAACTAGATTTAAAAAAAAAGAGGAAAAACGAGCTATACAAGGATTGAACCCATGACCTCTTGTTCGTAAAGAGAGGGATTTACCACTACACCAGGTTTCTTTTTATTTCTATGGTGTCCACCTAATTGTATTTACGGGGTCCTTATACAATTTAATATACCGAATCTGCTAATTTTTTTAAAAACATTGGGGTCCGGGTCGACCCACTCTATGTGGGTCCGCCCCTGGTACTAGTAAACAACTTCAAATTAAGGCACCATAACTCATCTTTTCTATAATGAATTAAAGTATTCAACAATTCTAACACTTTAGGCTCTTAGTTATAATGTTCATATATGTTCTTTGGAGTTTGGATCTAATGTAAAGATGACATTTTCATGCGAGTCATACACTTATATACGTGAGGTTCATTATGACACACAAAGAAAATTCTAAGTTTCTATTGATATAACAGGGTTGTATGTACTTAAGCAAACTAACAAAAGATTAGTGAGAGTGAACAGCAGTTAAATAAATAAATGTGCACTTTCTTCCCCAAACGTGTATCTATTACGTCTATAATCCAAATTATAACAACTTAATCGACATCAAACACGCAACATATGTTAAAATTTTATCTTAGTTCATCAATTTTATCCTTATTATTTATTGGGCTTTGTTTTGTTTTCATATATGGCTCCTATCTCAAGCCCAAGCCCGCAGGTTGGAGTAGACGTGCCTTCGCATATTTTAGTTCCCTTGTTAAAGAATCAATCATTCTGTCGATCCGTGATTGTCTCGCTTATCGCTGTTGCTTATCGTTCCCTTTTTTTGGCCACGGTTTGTCCTCAAGAAAAGATTGAACCGGCTGTAAATTGGTGGTTCCGGGTAGCTGTTCATCATCGAAGAAGTATCACTCTCTACAAATCGATCTATTAAGGCTTCTCTTCATATCTATTGTGTTCTGGTTCTTGGGTATTCACGGACCATTCTTTTTCATATTGATTAGATATTGTCCGGTGTTTTTTTTTCTAAATCCAATTGTTTGGATAATCTTGTAATCTTTTTATCATATTAATAAAAACCTTTGAATTCTTGACAAATATAAGATACGCAAACAAATCAGTTAATCACAAGCTACACCTTCGTTGATCAACCATCGATTGTCCGGAATCCACTAAACTAGTTACATACACAAAACACGTACAATATTCACGTAACCGCATAAATCATAGCCACCAAATGAAGCATGCTTAACCGTCCGCCGCTTTTAACATCATTTTCACGAAAAAATAACTTTAAAATTAGTGCAATTTCACCCCCCCCCCCCCCCCCCCGATGGCCCACACATATATACATTATCATAGTTGTTAATGGCGAATAGCGACTGATAGCGATAAGGTACTTATATGCTACATAGCGAATAGTGATAAATAGCGAACGGCTATTTTATAAATAGCGGTACACTAGAAGAAAATTTTAAAAAATTTATATGTATGTTATATCAAAATACCCTGGTATATATGCTATTTTACATGTATATATAACAAAAAACCTAAAATCTAGCTATTTTATAGCTACATTTAATTTCTATTTATATTAAAATAAAAAAATAAACTGTCGCTATTATCGCTACAACCCTAATAGCGAGCCTAGACCTATACGCTAAGTAGCGCGCTATATCGATCGATACGCTCGCTATTGAGAACTATGTACATTATATGCGCACACCGCCTATAATCCAACGAAAAACAATCTAATCTACACAATTTTTTCGTTGATCGATTAACCATTCGATTATCACTCTTTCGTATTAATCAAGTCTTTTATCCACAAACAATACTCGTTATTCTATACGATCAATTTCATCTATAATCCAAAGAAAAACAATCTAATCAACATCAAGCATGCAACATAAAACTACATCTTATAAATCAAGCCCTAAATCTACAACCAAACGATCTCGCTACATCAAATTCAATAGGATCAACAAACACATGAATAAGATTGAGAATTTGAAGACGAATTATATACCTGAAGACCGGCGCGAGAAGATCGAGAGGTAGGTTTCTTCTTGTCCTTATCTTTGTTGAGTGCGGCATTTTTCCCCATGATCAAACCTTTAGCTCCTTTTCCCGACATTTTCGCTGTCAAAATCAATGCAGAAAATCGTAATTGAAGAAAGAAAAAGGGTTTTTTAAACAGAGAAAGTGAGAGAAAGATTGGAGGATCGTAGCGGCTGATGTGTATTTATAGGCGGAATGGGGTAACATAAGCGTGTACATTAATGGTCCTTAAGGTATTAGCCTATTTTGATATTTGATCCTTGTACTAAACTTGAATGTGTTACGTATATTTATTTGAGTAAAATGCACAAAACGTCCTTTATCTTTCCTCAAAGAGAAAAATGCCTGGATAGTCTCTGTGGTTTCGCATTTTTTCATCTATAGTCTCCAACTTTCTAAAATTACCTGAATAGTCCCCAACTTTTCATTTTTTGTTCCCGGATAGTCCCTGGGTCTAACTACAGTTTGTTTTCTCTGTTAAGTGGGTGTAAAATTACCAATTTACCCTTTCCTTTAAAAGGCCAAACCACATGGACTATCCGGGCATCTTCTTCATTTTTTGAGAAAAATCCCACCACCACACTTCATCTTCAACCTCCACCCACCATCACCCTCCTCCACCCTCCACCACCAAATGTACATAAATATTTAACTTCAACACGCTACATCATAAAAAACTAGTTTTTTTTAACACTAATTCATAAAAAAACTATATCCTTAACATCATAACAGTGTTCCATCTAAACGAAATCAGATTTAAATTCACATAATCAGATAGTAATACTACATTTCCTCCAAACCTGATTATTTTGATAGTAATAACCATAATCACATTTCAAGAAGACTGATAGTGGGTGGTGATGGAGGGCGGAGGAGAGTGATAGTGGGTGGAGGTTGAAGATGAAGTGTGGTGGTGGGGTTTTTCTCTAAAAATGTAGAAGATGCCCGGATAGTCCCTGTGGTTTGGCCTTTTAAAGGAAAGGGTAAATTGGTCATTTCACACCCACTTAACAGAGAAAACAAACTGAAGTTAGACCCAGGGACTATCCGGGAACAAAAAATGAAAAGTTGGGGACTATTCAGGTAATTTTAGAAAGTTGGGGACTATAGGTGAAAAAATGCGAAACCACAGGGACTATCCGGACATTTTTCTCTTCCTCAAACTTGTAGGTTTCATCCTTAATGTTTAAAACTTGCTAAAAACATTCTTTAAGTTTAAAAAATGGGCACCGGTACGGTATGGTTCGGTAGCGGTACCGGTATTTGAAAGTGAAAACCAGTACCGGTACTGAAAACGTTAAATTTCGATATCGAATTGGTACTGAAAATCGTGCCGGTTTGAAAAATTTGGTATCGGTACCCAGAATCATTTGCTCATCCCTATACATATGTATGGACTTAGGGCTGTAAACGAACCGAACGAACACGAACAAGGCCTTGTTCGTGTTCGTTCGTTAAGGAAATAAATGTGTTCATGAACGGTTCATGAACACTTACCGAACGAGATTTTGTGTTCGTGTTCGTTCATTAAGGAAATGAGCGTATTCGCGAACGGTTCACGAACATAAACGAACACAAATAAATTTGGCGAACGCGACGAAGGATAAAGATAGATGGCCCAGAGGGTAGCACTCGAACTTGAATCCCTTATTGTGGAACGGAGTCGATCGTATTCGCCGATGTAAATAATGAGAAATGAAAGGGAAATAATGCATAAACAAGGTGAAAGAGGGTTTCCTAGTTTAATTGTTAGGGTAGTAAAATAAATAAAAGTTTAATAATATAAAAAGCAGATATAAGATATATGTAAGTACAAAGATCTTCAATTAAAGCACAAACATACGAACATAAAAGAATGCAAATCAACGAATGTTCATGAACACGTTTACGAACACCTTACCGAACGTTCACGAACACAATCGAACGAATGAGACTTCTGTTCATGTTCGTTCATTTAACTAATCGAACGGAATTTTTTGTTCATGTTCGTTCATTTACTAAATGAACGAACATAAACGAACTTCCCGCCGAACGGTTCACGAACTGTTCGTTGAACGTTCGGTTCGTTTACAGCCCTATGTATGGTTTTGCAGTTTGGTGGTTGACTAAGTGAATGACACTTTGGGAAAGTGTATATGTTTTTTTTTTTTTGAACGACAAATTAGGATCACTGACGGATCACTGGAGTATCATCGTATCACCGGCAGAACCACCCGATCATATCCATCTCCACTAGGCTATAATGCCTATACACCAATTAGAGGAAACCCAATACATTTGGGGAAACCCCCCCCCCCCCCCCATGAGAATTGAACCCAGGAACAATCACACCCTTAAGATTCTTTCACTGGACTATAATGTAATGAGCGGGAAAATACATATGTTGTACCCGATAGGGTGAGAGTACACAAAAATGAAGATTGTAGAGTGAGACACTTGGGTCCTTTGACAATTGACATCCACTTCTTCAACCCACCCAAAGCGCACATCAAAATTGTTCTTAAATATTAATACATTTCACCTTGTTCTTCTTTTTGATTTTTGAGTTACATGCAAGTGGATGGTGTGGATCATTTGTGGGGGTTTTGAAAGTGCATAAAAATGTTGTATTATTTTATACATCCTTTCAAAAAAAAAAAAAAAAAATTAAACACATGTAACAAACCTAAACAAGGTGTTACGAATATTAACCCGCGATTAAACATGATTTTAACCAAAACTCTGATGTGTGCCTTGTTTGGTGAACCCACGAAGTCCATGCAAGTATCAATTGTCTCTACATACATTTTCCTTCTTTACTACAATTTCTATATTAGTTTCTTTTTTGTTTATTCCATTTGGTTTGTAAGCCTATAAATGTTGTGGTATTTCAACATTAGGAATACGAATGATTAAGAAAAAATAGTCTTAATCCCTCTCTAAATTACTTCTGGTCTTCTTAATCCCCATTCTAATCATCTCAAATCCAAGTGGTACATATCAAATTCTAAACTAAAAAAACAAGTTATAGTTATTCAATGGAAAGAGGGCTAGCGATTGAGTGTAAGAATCTATGCATTGGAAAGGGGGCTAGCGATTGAGTTGTATTCCTCTGTTAGACCATGCGTAGTGGGCGTTATTTTTTCAAAATTTGCCACCAAACACGCCCAATCACTCCCCCTCCCCACCCCACTGGGCATTATTGGGCGTTATTGACTTATTGATCACTTTTCCCCCTAGGCGTTTTTTAAATAACGTTTTCTCCAAATTTCAACCATCAATCACGTTTAATCTTCCTTTTTCTTGGCCAATAGCTTTTTTTGTTGGATTTTTATTTTTATTTAATTTTCTACACCCTTTTAACATAATGCCCACATCCCCACTACACTCATTTTAGAAAAACGCCCAATAATGCCCCTTACTGACTGTACTGCCACATGGCGGAAAACGCCCAAGGATAGAGGCATTATTCACCCTTACCACTACGCATGGTCTTAGAATATGTTTTGTTATGTGGGTTCTTGGCCTCACCAAAAAAGGGGTTACATACGCTTCTATATATGAACCAGGTCGTTGGAACAATTATCAATGGGCGGTTACATGATTCGTTGGGGGAGGTGGTGGTCGATTGTTTGAAGGATTTGGGCTTGGTGGGGGACGATGGTCAGGGATAGTGGTGTTAAGATGAGGTGGTCCGATAGTGTAGTGGTGGTGGTGCGGTGGTTTAGACGAGAGAGAGAGAAAGAGTAAAAGAGGGGGGGGGGGGTGTTTGTGTATATTAATAGTAGTAGTGGTGGTGGTCTTCCTGGCCGTGGCCGTGCTAGCAGGAGCGGTAGCAGCTGTCGTCGTAGCAACAGGTAGTCGTAGTGGTGGTGGCGGTGGCGGTGACGGTGGTGACGTAGCAGTGGTGGTAGTAGTTGTGGTGGTGGTGGCAGTTGCAATGGTTGTAGCAGCAACAACAACAGTAGTAGTAATAGTTTCAAAATGTGTTAAATTGTTTTTAAGTAACTTGTTCATAAAAGACTTGTACATTAGGTGTAAATGACTAATACGCCCTTCTAGTTAATAATTTTTTTTTTAAAGATGTTAGGATTGGACTCAAATTAATAAAATTGGAAACCGCACAGACTCAATGGGTTAAGAATTTTAGAACTTTGTTCAGCTAGTTAAAGTTAAAATGATCAATGACTCAAATAATAATTTAGTCCTATATGTATGGCAATAGTAAATATGGGTATGGTGAAAAGATGAACGGTTGATTGTTTTTTGTGTTATTTTGTTGATGGAGGAGATAATTGTTGGGCATACATAGCCGTTTTAAAACTTATTTAAGGCTAGGGGTGTGGTATACTGTTCCTGGCCACATCAGACTCGTTAGCGTCCCCACTCCATCCTCTGCGCGTCAAGATTGGGGGGGGGGGGGGGGTAAGGGGGTGCAGGTAGGACCCATTTTTTTCAACCGATCAAATATTTTCCTCTTCATTTTTTTTTGTTTAATAAGAGGCTTTAAACCATTGCATGCAAGTTAAAAGGAGGGATTTTAAAGCCCCCTATATGACATGGCACTGAGATGCCTCTGACGTGGCACTATAAAACCCCGAGGAGCTTTAAACGACAACCCAAGCCTAAGAAGCACAAGATATAGACATCCAACAATCCATGATCAAGATTAGGGCTGTAAACGAACCGAATGTTCAGCGAACAGTTCGTGAACCGTTCGGCGGGAAGTTCGTTTGTGTTCGTTCGACTAGCTTAACGAACGAACACGAACAAAGAATTTCGTCCGGTTAGCTTAGCGAACGAACACGAACACAGGTCTCGTTCGCTCGACTACGTTCGTGAACGTTCAGTAATATGTTCGTTTACGTTCGTTCGTGTTCGTTTGATTATATAAAAAAAATAATAAATAATAAACCTTTTATCTAAACATATTGAAAACTTGAAATCCTATTTTTTCTAAGTTAGCTAAAATTTGGATATTCTAGGACATTTTTTCGGGATAATTATGTCTAAATTAGTTAAACTTGATTCATCGTTTGGTGGTCTAGTAGACTTCCTCTATTTCGATTTATCATTTAATAATTGTATTTAACTACTTATATCCAATGTTTAAGGATAACAATATTTTTATTTTTTTTATTTTCAAGTTAAATGTTCATTTGCGTTTGTTTGTGTTCGAGACCAGTGTTCACGAACTGTTCGTGAACAACTGAATTTCCTTAACGAACGAACACGAACATAAACTTATGTTCGGTATGCGTTCATGAACAGTTCACGAACCATTTTAAATTCCTTAACGAACGAACACGGCCTTGTTCGTGTTCGTTCGACTCGTTTACAACCCTAATCAAGATCATGGATTTCCGGAAGGGTCTGGTTGAAAGTAAACTAAAACTTGGAAAACCAACCATAGGAAGTTTTGAATTCATGCCTGGTAGGTATGAGAGACGGTATTAAATGGATTATTCCAAAGAAAAGAAATAAAACATGCTTGGTTCTCATTCGTTAATAGAATGAATTATTTCAAAGGAAAGTGTTACTTCCATTTCTAGCATTTTCATTCTTTGAAAAGAGGTTTTTTAATTCCCTCAAGGAAAAAAGTAAACACTAATAATAATAATAATAATAATAATAATAATAATAATGATAATAATAATAAATTTATAATTCATGTCATTCTCACATAATAACCAAACAAGTAATCAAATGATAATGATTAATTTCATTCTTTTATCCATTTCATTATTAACAGTGATGTGGATAGTAGCTCTCTAGTAATGGAATCCACAACAAAAAAGAAACTGGCTCAAAGGTGCAAACTCGATAATAAAACACCAAACGAACCAAGTTTGTTCTTCCCTTGTTCGATTGTTATATTTTTTGTTTCGTTGTAAGGTCTTTCGTAGTGGGGCGCGAAGACGGGGGATTTGTGCACGATCAGAGGCGGACCTACGTTACGAGGAACGGGGTCCCCGGACCCCAATCTTTTTTTAAAAATAGTAGAAACGGTATATAAAATTGTCTATGGACTCCATAAAATAATTTAGTTGGACCCCATAACAATGAAAGTGAGCCTAGTGCAGTGGTAAAATCCCTTGTTTACACACAAAAGGTCATGGGTTTGATACCTGTTTCTTCCTTTTTTTGTGTGTTTTTTTTTTTTTGGACCCCATTGTCCAAAAATCCTAGGTCCGCCACTGTGCACGATGGCTCCCCATAGCGCCTGCTACACCATTACAAGCGGCGCTATGGGGGTGATTTTGGATGGGGCGGTATGTACATAGCGGCATAAAGAAGGAGAAGTCAGAATTTTATTTGTTTTTTTTTATTTTCTGGTTTTTCCCCTCACTCACACACATATATATACATACATATGTATGTATAATTGAAGGTGGTATTGGTTTGTTTTTTGCTAGCCGGAAGTTAGCCGGAAAGTTGGCCGGAAAATCGGAGAAGAAGACAGGAAGCGGTTTTTGATTTTGAAAGTTTTTGGGTTAGACACATTTGGTTCCTGCATTTTCTCAAATATCTAAATTGGTTTTTAAAACTTGTTTTTTAAAACACATTAAACACATTTGGTCCCAGAAAGTTTTGATTTTTAATTTAAAAAAGTTAGAAATATCTAAATTGGTTTTTAAAACTTGGTTTCTAATTTAAAAAGTTAGAAATTAATTAAAAAATTGAAAATTAATTAATTGAGTAATGACGAGGTAGGGGCTTTATGACTACGGACTCTAGTGATATAACGACCCATAAAGCCTTTGTGTGACGTGGCACGACACGTGTCGCATAACGCTCCCAAATGGGCTTTATGACTACACATGGCCTAACCAATTCGGATATTTACTTAAAAAAAACTATAAACAAAAATATAAATTAACAACCATGCGTGAGAACATATTCTATTTGTACTAGAAGTGGCTGTATCAGCCAAATTACTTAGAAATTATTAATGTGAGTTATATATGTTTAAGACGTGTTAAAGATATCAACATTGAAACCAAGTAAATATAAGGCATTGAATACACGTCAAAATTCAGATATACCTGAAACATATTAGACTTTTTTATTTTTTTAAGGTAAACTTATTCACAAATACAAATTTGGCCGAAAACCGGAAAGGGGCAAGCAACAAAACAATGCTATGCCTTACATAAAATCAAAGTTACACCATTTTAACCACGAGATCGACTTATTTTTATTTTAGACCTATATTTTAACCATAAAAAGCCAAAAGACTTAATATTTTCTATAATATCTGCAATCCTTACCTCCTCCTTATTTGAGACGTATTTCTCGAGGTTTCTCGCATGAAGTAATCAGGGACGTCCCTGCGTAAGGATTTCCATAATAATTGAAATTTTTTTTTGCATCAGTTCTATTAGAGTTAGAGGTAGGTTTTGTGTTTCTAGTGTTTTTTCTATGAAGAGGTATGGTTCCAATTTCCTGCCTACATGGCAGGGACCACACCACTTTTGTCACACAAGGCATCTATGTCACCAGAACATTCTAGAAGCTTCCAGAAGACATCTGGGCGGTTCACAGCTGGCATCAAAGATGCTTTGCCCGACATAAAGGACAACACGTGTCACCATTAACAGAAGGCCACATAGGCCTGCGACAATCCAGGGAGCAGGGCTGACGTGACCAGTACGAGGTACCCAGCACAGGCGAATGCAAGGACGCCACGTGTACCACTACACCCTTCGCGACAGAGCAGACCAAGAGGATATTCCCCTTGGTCGGACAGCTGGCGCGCGCCTACAGCTGTCACAGCTGCTTCCTCCTTCTTCACCCTCCGGCTATAAATAAGACCCTTCATCATTCAGGTTCGGGATCTTGGCTCTCTTTACTCACTCTATACACACACTGTTTTATTCCCCTCAGAACAGTATTTATTCTCACGCCGGAGCCTGGTTAAGAGGGAAAACCCCCTCCTCCCTCTTAACGAGACTAACGGTGTTTACTGTTTTGCAGATCTCAGGCCACCGATACGAGTAAGAGAAGAGGTTGAACCCCATAAGTGAAACAACCCTCTTGGTTATCCTTGTGTTAACCATTGTTTCAACATTGGCGCCATCCGCTTTTTTGCAAGACCACTCTCACCTCTTTTTCTCTTCTAAAAAACACTCGTGAAAATGTCAGAACAAAATCATTCACACCCAGCTGACGGAGAAGTTTCTTCCTTTGAACTCGTTTCGGACACGGCACACGTCCAAAGGGGTCAAAGGAACGAGACCATCCAAGAGGGTCAGCTGAACAACGAGTTTCCATCCATCTTTGGAAGTGCGTCCAGGGCTGTTAGCCAAACCACAACTGGACCCACCTTCCAAACACCAGCAAGAATCATCACTCAAACCACAAACGGAGCTGCTCTCCAATCTCCAACAGGGATATTACACCAAACACCTCCGCCGATGCAGACTCTAAGCCATGGAGCAGGCCCTTCTGCTCCATCGGAACAAGCACAACTCAACTACTCTGCACTTTTAGGGCTACCCGAGGGAAAAACTCTGGCTTCCTGGTATGCCGAACAAATGGCGTCCATAAACCTCGTTTATACGCAGCTCAGCGCACAACAAGCCTTGCTCCAAGCACAGGCTAACCAATCAGCATTCGTAACTCCACAACCAAGGTCTCTGAGTACACACACGGCTCAGCAGACAAACGCGTGGAACTTACGTCTAGAAAGAGGGCCAGTGCAAAATGTAAGAAGACCTAGCGTACACGACACGCGCGATACTTATGCTGAGACAGAGAGCAACTTCGTTCAAAACTCCAATTTACAACGAAGGCCGATCCAAACCCGTTTGGGCGCGCGCAACATGAATACGGAATGGGAAGAGGAGGAAGACGACCCAACTTACAAGGAAGAATCCACAGTTGTTTAGCAGACTTCATCCGGAGCACGAAGCATACAAACCAACCAAGCGCGCAGGGTATAACCCCAAAGCAGAGCATGATTATACCTTGAGCTATCGTCCTGAGGACATGGCTGAAAATTCAAAATTCATTCGAGAAATCGCGTGCGCGGCCATTGACAAAACGAAATTACCACACAACGTGGGTAAATACAACGGGTTGACGGACCCAGACGATCACCTCCAGGTGTTTAAAGGCGCAGGAGCAACAGGCGGATGGAACTTACCAACATGGTGCCACCTGTTTGCTCAGACATTCGTCGGCGCGGCGCGCATTTGGTTTGACAACTTACCGGCTGGCAAAATCAAATCATGGGTCGATTTCCGAGAGAAGTTCCTAGCACACTTCTCTCAGCAGCGAAGGCAAGCCAGAGATCCGGGTGATTGTTTGAACATATGGAGAAAAGACTATGAAAGCGTAGAAGATTTCATTACAAGGTACAACAAAGAATGTTTAGAGATCGGAGACATACCAGAAAAAATGATGCGCGCACACTTCATGCGAGCGGTCAAGTGCGACGACATGGTTAAAAGAATCAAAGGACGAGATGGAGGACCCAAAGACTGGGAAACCTTCATCGAAGCAGCCAAGACTATCGCGCAGACAGACAGGCAACTGACCGGTGACGATCACCGTCAGCGCGCACACAACCATAACGATCGAAACAACAGAAGGAGCAGAAATCAACCCTGGAGGGCTTCTGGGCACAGAGAAAGAAGCCCCCCACGAGACGATGCACGCCATACGATCAATCAGATAGCCCATCGAAAAGAAGTGAAGCGCGAAAATAGAGAAAAGCAGTGGACTCCACTAACCAAAACACCTTCTGAAGTTTTAACCACAGAGAACCATCAGTTCAAACCACCCTTGCAGATGCGCAACAAAAGGGGTCAAGACCCAAATCTCTTCTGTGAATTCCACAAAGATACGGGCCATTTAACCGATGATTGCTTTAGCCTAAAGCAAGAAATCGAAAGAGCTCTAAGAGACGGAAAGCTCACCCACTTAGTCAAAGGTGGAAAGCGCGATTACCGCCAGATACAAAGAAGAGACGAAGGGCCAGACAATAAGAAGCTCAGAAAGTTAGAAACTCACATGGTGCAAAGAGGTCCACGACGACCAAGAAAACATTACAACAGGCGCGCGCAAGATGATTCATGGCGCGAGAAACAAGTGGTTTACCAGTTGTCAGGGGGTCCAAGAGAAAAACGGCCAATAGTCATTCCAGGGGTGATCGGTCACTACCAGACAGATTACATCTTTATTGATCCCAGGAGCACTGCGGACATCATATATGAACAGTGCTTCAATCAATTTGACCAAGAGGACAAGGCGCGCCTAGAGCCAGTCGACTACCCATTAACTGGTTTCTGCAACGAGGCCGTCTTTCCCCTAGGACAGATATCATTCCCAGTATTACTTTCCGATGGGAGAAATTCAAGAATCGAAGAAGTCACATTCATGGTACTGCCGGCACACTCGAGGCATGACATCCTCCTAGGAAGAGAATCACAAGGAGATTTCAACATGATCTGTTCCGCACCACATTCCGCCGTAGGTTTCCCGACCGAAACAGGCGTTGCATTGATATATGCAAGCAAAGAAGTGCTGGCAACAGACGAAATCAGGCCAGCAAAATCAAGCAAACACGCACCGCGCTTAGAAGCAGAGAAATGGGTATTAAATAGCGCGTACCCAGAACAAACAATCACTCTGGGGCCCGCAATGTCTGATCTAACGCGCGCGGCGCTAAAGAAATTACTGCACGACAACATGGACGTGTTCGCCTGGACACCGGCTGATATGGTTGGCGTTCCACGGCACATAGCGGAACACCGGCTAAATGTCTCAGAAGACGCAAAGCCAGTAGTGCATGCTAAACGACACCTGGGAGATATCAAACATGATGCCATGAAAGAACAAGTGTTGGAATTACTAAACGCAGGGATCATCAGAGAAGTCCGGTAACAAACGTGGGTAGCAAGCCCAGTAATGGTAAAGAAACCGAATGGCAGTTGGAGAATGTGTGTCGACTATAAAGATCTGAACAAAGCATGTCCCCGTGACTGCTACGCTTTACCAGATATAGATGAGAAAATCGATTCTTTGGCAACATTCCGGTGGAAATGTTTCTTGGATTGCTACAAAGGGTACCACCAGGTCCAAATGGCCGTCCAAGATGAGGATAAAACCGCATTCCGCACGCCAACAGGGTTGTATTGCTACACCAAGATGCCGTTCGGCTTAAAGAATGCAGGTGCAACGTACCAAAGGTTGATGAACGAAACATTCAGTGACGCCATCGGTAAGTACATAGAAGTGTACATGGATGATCTGGTAATCATGAGCAAGGAGGAGAGCGCGATGCTGGCAAATATCCAGAAGACCTTCAACACGCTGCGAAGCGTAAGCATCAAACTGAATCCAGCAAACTGAATCCAGCAAAGTTTTTTGGGCTTCATAGTCACTAAGGATGGTTTTAATGTAAATCCAGAAAAGGTCCAGGCCATAGAAAGGATGCCTTCACCAGCAAACGTCAAAGACATGCAAAAGCTTGCAGGACGATTGGAAGCACTCAATCGGTTCCTAGCTAACCACGCTGCAAAATCCTTCCCGTTCATCAAGACCTTGAACAACTGCATGAAGAAAAATCAGTTCCAATGGACTCCGGAAGCAGAAAATGCGTTCCGCGAGATGAAAGACTGTCTCATCAAGCTGCCAACTCTAACCGCACCAAACAAAGGAGAACCTTTGGTCCTGTACCTCTCAGCTTCCGACAAGGCAGTCGGAGCCGTACTGCTTGTTGATCGTCAAGGTGTCCAAACGCCTGTATATTACGTGTCTCGAACCTTGACCGACCCTGAAACCAGATACGCAATCATGGAGAAACTTTTCCTTGCACTGATCCACGCGTCAAGAAGGCTGCGCAGATATTTCGTTAATCACGTCATCCACATGCTAACAAACTACAATATCGGAAATATCCTAGCAAGGCCAGAAATATCAGGAAGATTGGCCAAATGGGCAATAGAGCTAGGGGGACACAATGTGGTTTTCAGACCACGCCCATCGATCAAGGGCCAAGTCTTGGCAGATTTTATGACAGAAGTCCCAGACGACAAAGACAGAGAGTGCAAGGCGATGGAGAAAGCTGAGAAAAAACAAACAGAAGAGCCATGGCTACTATACACAGATGGTGCATCCAACGAAGATGGAGCAGGCGCAGGGCTAAGGCTAGTAAGCCCTGACAAACACGAGTTCACATACGCCATACGCCTAGACTTCAAGAGCACAAACAATGAAGCAGAGTACGAAGCCTTTCTGGCCGGCTTGCGTTTGGCAATCAAAATGGGGGTCCGACACATCGAAGCACATGTAGACTCCATGTTAGTAGCAGGCCAAATCAACGGCCAGTATGAAGCCAAGGGCGACATAATGGCACTCTATCTCAACCAAGCGAAGACGTTGTTACAAACTTTTTATTCCTACAAGGTGCATCACATAAACCGCAGCGAAAACAAGTCGGCAGATGCTTTAAGCAAACTTGCGTCGACAAGTTTCCAACACCTAGCAAAGGATGTGCGCATAGAAGTTTTGAGCAACCCATCTGTTCCACTCAGAGAAGTCAGCGTCATCCAAACAGGAACCACGTCCTGGATGACACCCATAATCATGTACTTACAGTCCGGGATACTTCCAGAGAACAAAGCTGAGGCGCGAAAAATCCAATACAAATCAGAACATTATCAGATGGCAGACGGGATACTGTATCGAAAGTCATATCTCGGCCCGCTGCTAAGATGTGTTGATGCCGACGACGCAAATTATCTGATCCGGGAAGTACATGAAGGCATTTGTGGTATCCATGCCGGGCCGCGAATGGTAGTGGCAAAAGTAATGAATGCCGGATACTACTGGCCCGGGATGCACCTCGATGCCGTGAAAGAGTTGAGAAAATGCAGTGGCTGCCAGAGGCACGCACCAAAAACCATGCGCCCCAAAAACGAACTGGTACCAGTAACAACCGCATGGCCTTTTCAGCAATGGGGCATAGACATGGTGGGCCCCTTCCCAGAAGCTCTAGGGGCAGTTAAGTTCATCATAGTCGCGGTCGATTACTTCACCAAGTGGGTAGAAGCAAAGGCCCTCGCATCAACCACATCGGCAGTCGTCAAACGATTCATATGGGAGCAAATCATATGCCGGTTCGGCTTACCCCTCAGAATCATCACCGACAACGGAACAAACTTTGCAGCAGATGATCTCGAACGATGGTTCAAAGAACTGAACATCGAACATACCTTCTCTTCGGTTGCTCACCCGCAAGGGAACGGTCAAGTCGAAGCAGTCAACAAGAGCATCGTCGATGGCATAAAGGCAAGGCTCGGTGAAAAAGACGAGGGTGGGTCGATGAGCTACCCAGCATATTATGGGCCCATAGAACAATGCACAAAACAAGCAACGGAGAAACACCGTTTAGCTTGGTCTATGGGTCCGAGGCTGTGATCCCAGCAGAAATCGGGCTTCCATCTCCAAGAATGCTCTCCATGAACCTGATCAACAACGAAGAAGAAAGGAGGATCGACCTGGACCTCCTAGAATAACGGAGGGTGTAACAACTGTCACTAAAATCCATAATTAGGATGGTAATTAGCTATTAAGAAAACCCTAATTGAGAAACCCAAGTAATTCTGCACTAACCCTAAAATTTCCAGAACAATCAGAATCAGGATCAGGGCCCCTAAAACTCAGGGGGGGATAAACCCTAGCCAACGATTATCTTCATAACTCTCTATCAAAATCGAATTTTATGAAACTGTCAACACATCAAGCCTAGTTACACACGTAGCTACCCTATGAACATAGGTTACCACTCGCGTAGCGCGACGCCCATGGGGGGTACCCCTCGCGCTACGCGACGGTGTCAAATTTCATGTATAAATAGAGGAGTCTGGGACTTGAATTCTGTCTTTGAAACGACGTAAAAACTCGCTGTGTACGTCAAGTTATAGCAGAAACAATACAACAAACACACACGGGTCTCGAATTGCTGCCGCAATCAGGATAATAACTCGATCGCTATTACGATTCAACGTCCGATCGATTATAACTATCCAACGATAGTCCAGATGCTGCTCAATTGAGCTTGTACTTTGATTATTCGTCGTGATTTCGACTTGAATATTAGAGTGCTGTTCGAATTCGGACTATGCTCTGTTATTCGTTGTGAATCCGATTGAATTATCGAGTATTGCACTGATTAATCGTTGTGAAGGTTTAATCTCGTGAATTGACGTAATTGCTGTATTAGTTACTAACCTGTGTGTGTGCATTATGTTAAATTAGGTTTAATCAAGGCTAATCAGTAGGCTTATACCTTGCCCGTTAAATCTGCAATGTGAGTCATTCTTCTTTTTATCAAACTATTTTACAATACTCCAAATTATTTTCAAAGTGTCATAATTACAGGGATTAAGTCGTGGTTATCTTAACCGCTGGTTAGTGGGGTATTGTGCACATTACTAATTTCTCACCGTTAGGCAATAAGCCCTAACATGGGTTAGGCTAATAAGACCTAACAGTGACAAAACGTCACTAATTGGGTGACTGGACCCAATAGTGGTATGACCATCGTCACACGGGTGGCAAGACCAGATATTAATTAAGATACTGCCATAGTAATCGCTCTTATGCTGTAATTTATAACTATGTGTCATTTTATCAAAATGAATGATTCACTCAGTATTTCCCGCTGACAAAACCCTTTTTAAAACACGTTTCAGGTAATTACAGTATGTTGGGGTAAGAATTGGATCCAGCACTGAAGGACTTCAAGAAGTGGCTTATTTTATTAATTAAATCAAATTAAGAAATATCATTTTTATTAAAAGCTACCTTTGTAAAACATGGAATTTATTCCATCTATTTAAATAAAAATCCGGTGTTTCTAAACTCTGGTATTTTTCCTAACTCACGGTCCTGATGAAATTTCCGCTGCAATGTTTTCCAAAAATAATCACCGGTACCACTGGACTGCTCACGGCACCCGATTCCGTCCAGGGTGGGTCGGGGGTCGTGACAGAAGGTGGTATCAGAGCCACTGCTTTAAGCCTATAAGTGTTGTGATAATAATACTTAAGCTTAAATAAAAAGAGTTAGGAGATTTCTATTAAATGGTAGCACAGCTGATAGCAGTTAGACTTGAACATAAGAAAAGATGCCTTAGTATAAGCTAAGTCACTGGTTTACACAATTAGGTGTTATGATAATACCTAAGTGAAACGGAGAATTAGAAACTTAATATTATCTGATAGCACTCCGGATGGTATTTAGACTTGAACTTAAGAATTTTGCCTTAAAATAAACTTTAAGGTAAATTACTTATATAAGTATAATGGATACTGGTATGACGGTTAGCAGGCAATAGCACTTAATTGCTATTTATTCTTGCTTACTGATATTATTTGGTCTAGAATAAGATATGTTATGGGAATACAAATTTTCTTGATTCTGGATAAAAGCCCTAATGAAAGAGGCACTTTTTGAAAAGATACTATTTATGGGAAATAGAAAATTTTCTCCGGAAAAACTGGGTCTAGAGTAGCAGACTCTCCAGCTTGTCCGGACATATTGAGATTACCGCTCCGGCGCGAACCGGATAAGACGGGGTAAAGGATATGTCAAATCAGTGACAAGATTTCCCTAAATAGTATCATGACCAAATACCTGAGTGGTTCTTGGAAATATGAATCTGTTAAATACATTGACCTGATAAATGGTATGTTTATTTCAGCATGTGAAATATGTGATTATATAGATAGGTATATCTATAAGGAAATTCCAAAAACATAAGAATTGACAAATTGAAATAAAACACAAGCATCCGTGTCTAGAATTCTATATCAGGAATCTCTTTTCCAATATCAAACATTATTTTGTTTGATCATTTACCTCGTAACTCATACAATGAGAACCCTTTAAAGATGGGATATCATCGAAAGTATAAAAATTTACAATACACAAGTAAGAAACATATAAAGTTGTGCTAATGCACAAGAAAACACATGAAACTTAAAATATACGTCCACAGACGTTGAAATATATCACACACGACTTTCCAAGGCAAGACCTTTGAAAAGTATAAATTAAGCACGATGACACCAATACTAATTCTGTCAGTAGAAAACTACTAATCAAAAAGAAGCACTTTGCCATGTGATCCTATAAACAATCTACATTTCGCTGAGGTACGTTGGAACAAGATTTCACAATCATTGGTGCACAGTCTAAACTAAGTCATAAATTATTATCACTGAAAAAGGAGTCACATACCTTTGCAAATTCCCTATTCCATTTCAGTTCATTCGACATTCCTTGATAATGGCACTTAACAACGGTTATCACACAAAATTCCAGATAAAAGTTCTTATATTCCCTTCGTAGCAATTCCGACTTCTGCCTATAATAAGTTGACTTTCGTGTTCTTGTAATGGTCATCATACCATAAAGAATTCTTTCATAATAGCACATATAGTGATCTATCTCGTTTCTTGGTAAATCCATACACTATTTGTTGTGCATGTGGTTCATATGAGTTATAAGACCCTAGGAAGGCTTCATTCCAAATTATTGTTTTATCCAACCTCAAATATCATTTCATTATACTTGATCTTTGCATTACCGCGTTTTGCAAAATGATTACTCTTTGATATTTGATCGATAAATTTTTCCTTTGAAAAACTCGATTTCCTTTTTATGGTATACATGGTTTTGTTGTAACCATGTCAGAACTTTCTTGAACTCATTTTGTTTACACCAAAGTTCAATTGTTTGAACTTGCTCGCATTTTCGTATTCAATTCAAAATCCCATATGATGGATTGAAGCCATCATATTCAAAATAGTCCCAACAAGCACTTCAATTCTCTTGAACCATAGCATGCTTGTTTAGTCTTCGAATTCATCAAATCATTTCTTTGATTACGATCACCTTGTGGTGACATTCTTCACAAAATTTAAAAATTGCGCTAATCTCGTTTAAATTATTTATTTTTGGTGAATATTTGTAATAAAATATTAATAATAGTAGGTATTAATAGTATTTTTAGGTATTAAGGTTATTATCAAGACAGGTATTGAATAGCGTAGCCTTAGTTAGGCATGGACTGATCACCTATGCTTAAACAAGACAGCACTAACCAATATCCAACAATGATAATAACTATTTAATATATATAAATTAAGTCATCATACTTATTTAGTAAATTTCAATTATATATATATAAATATTTTATATTATATATATAGATATATATATACTTTGTACTGTAAAGAGAAGATATATTTTCATAGAACAATTAAAGGGACGAATAAAATTATCTAAATAATTGTCTAAGTATTCATGAACAAGACATATTATAAATAAATGTTCATCTTATAGAAATATTCTTTTATAAAATATATATATTAAAATATCAAATGTTATTTACACAAACCAATATTTAAGTATGCTTGATATTAAAATAAACATTTATTATCTTACTTTTATGATTTAAAATACCTCATTATAAAATCTTATAGTAAAAACACACTTGATTTTAAAAAAATGGTAATCGTAAGTTCTAGAAGATTGGGTAAACCTATATCATTATTTTGTCACAATTTACCACGGGTCTTGATATTTTAAACCTATCTATATTTATTTATTATTCTACTTTATGATAACATAAAAGGAAAAAGTATTTAATAAATCAAAATATCACCTATCCTTAAATAAAACATTTTGATTAAAATCATCTGAATACAATTATGTATTAAGACAAAAATACACTTGTCTTCTCATGTATTCTTACAAATCACCCATCTCAGCACATTGATTTTCTCATATCATAATTCAATATTTGACGAATCATTTTCATGTTTCCATTTCATTTTTAACCTGTCAATCTTAAGTCTTCCTTAGGTACCAATCAAAGTAAGTTTTCTTCTGACAAAGAAATTTTATTAATTCCAAAAAGTTCTTCACATTCATTCTAAAAATCTATACATCATATATCTTCTGGCTTAAACATAATCACCTTGGAAACTATATCATTTCATCGGAATGTCTCATCTTTTGAAATATCCAGATTCGCTTCCTTGAAACTCTCAATTTCGAAAACAGTGAATTTATTCGGTCATCATTATTAAATTCTTTCAATCATTACAAACACTTTGTAGCGTCCGAATAGATTTGTAGCATGTGCTAAACCCTATTCATACGCCATTCATTTGATTTGTCATATTCTTGGTACAATTATGTACTCAGATTATGATACCCTAAACTCTATTGTCCAGTACCATTTAAGTAAACGATATTGATTTTCGGATAATCATTAACAAATCATTTTCCATACTTCCATTCACAAATAGATATTTATCAATTCAGAACCTTCCTTAATTGATCAAAGAAAATTCATTTCGGATATTGAATCCAATTGTTCCTATAAGTCATTTTTATTTTCAAAATTCATACCCTCAAAATATCCTTTGATTCCATTCCACGATACATTGTTTCTCTTAATTAGAAGAAGAAACATAACCCAAGAAAATATCATAATCCAAATCTCGAGGACGAGATTTTTATTAAGGTGGGGAGGATGTAACAACTGTCACTAAAATCCATAATTAGGATGGTAATTAGCTATTAAGAAAACCCTAATTGAGAAACCCAAGTAATTCTGCACTAACCCTAAAATTTCCAGAACAATCAGAATCAGGATCAGGGCCCCTAAAACTCAGGGGGGGATAAATCCTAGCCAACGATTATCTTCATAACTCTCTATCAAAATCGAATTTTATGAAACTGTCAACACAGCAAGCCTAGTTACACACGTAGCTACCCTATGAACATAGGTTACCACTCGCGTAGCGCGACGCCCATGGGGGGTACCCCTCGCGCTACGCGACGGTGTCAAATTTCATGTATAAATAGAGGAGTCTGGGACTTGAATTCTGTCTTTGAAACGACGTAAAAACTCACTGTGTACGTCAAGTTATAGCAGAAACAATACAACAAACACACACGGGTCTCGAATTGCTGCCGCAATCAGGATAATAACTCGATCGCTATTACGATTCAACGTCCGATCGATTATAACTATCCAACGATAGTCCAGATGCTGCTCAATTGAGCTTGTACTTTGATTATTCGTCGTGATTTCGACTTAAATATTAGAGTGCTGTTCGAATTCGGACTATGCTCTGTTATTCGTTGTGAATCCGATTGAATTATCGAGTATTGCACTGATTAATCGTTGTGAAGGTTTAATCTCGTGAATTGACGTAATTGCTGTGTTAGTTACTAACCTGTGTGTGTGCATTATGTTAATTAGGTTTAATCAAGGCTAATCAGTAGGCTTATACCTTGCCCGTTAAATCTGCAATGTGAGTCATTCTTCTTTTTATCAAACTATTTTACAATACTCCAAATTATTTTCAAAGTGTCATAGTTACAGGGATTAAGTCGTGGTTATCTTAACCGCTGGTTAGTGGGGTATTGTGCACATTACTAATTTCTCACCGTTAGGCAATAAGCCCTAACATGGGTTAGGCTAATAAGACCTAACAGTGACAAAACGTCACTAATTGGGTGACTGGACCCAATAGTGGTATGACCATCGTCACACGGGTGGCAAGACCAGATATTAATTAAGATACTGCCATAGTAATCGCTCTTATGCTGTAATTTATAACTATGTGTCATTTTATCAAAATGAATGATTCACTCAGTATTTCCCGCTGACAAAACCCTTTTTAAAACACGTTTCAGGTAATTACAGTATGTTGGGGTAAGAATTGGATCCAGCACTGAAGGACTTCAAGAAGTGGCTTATTTTATTAATTAAATCAAATTAAGAAATATCATTTTTATTAAAAGCTACCTTTGTAAAACATGGAATTTATTCCATCTATTTAAATAAAAATCCGGTGTTTCTAAACTCTGATATTTTTCCTAACTCACGGTCCTGATGAAATTTCCGCTGCAATGTTTTCCAAAAATAATCACCGGTACCACTAGATTGCTCACGGCACCCGATTCCGTCCAGGGTGGGTCGGGGGTCGTGACAGAGGGAGATGGCAGCAATCAATGAAGCCAAATACAAATCAAAGCTTGAAAAGTATTACAACTCCCGAGTCCGGATCTGCACCTTCAACCCAGGAGATTATGTCTTAAGGAACAATGAAGCGTCCAACGCAGAGAAACCGGGGAAACTGGCTCCCAAATGGGAAGGCCCGTACATCATTGATGAGGTACTCGGCAAGGGGGCATACAAGCTACGCACCATGAATGACAAAGAGGTTCCACGAACCTGGAATGCCCAACAGTTACGAAAATGCTACATATAATACAAACATGTAATCGTACAGGGCGAATCGCCAACACATTTACCTAATACAAGAAGTGTTTGGCTACCTTTATTTCATGCAAATTTCTTGTCACAACTGCATTTATTACTTTGGGCGTACACGAAAACATCAATGGCTCGACCATAGGAAACGTTGTAGACCTCCAAGGCTCGTCACAACCAAGTGAACAGCCGGGTCAGAAAAACAACCAAAGCCTACAAAACGCCAAAACATAACTTCGTGCCCACATAAACACGAAAATATCGATAGCAAGGTAATTACACATTGTAATGCTCCCAAGGCTGATTACAGCTGAGCTCACACAATAACCTGCAACTCGATCACTTCGTATGTCACAGACAAGCGCACATACTTAAACGACAGAATAAAAACGTTGTAGTGACACAACATCACCTGTCAGCGCCATCACTCATTCGTGACACCTAATCAAAGTAATTAAACATGCACATATTATGACGATTTCAAAATTCGCATAACCAAAAATCAAAGCGGTAAAATATATGTCAATACATACAACCACAGTTAAGAAAATTAAAATTGTCTTAAAACACCCATTACAAGCCCATTCAGGGCCATACACGGCACGCAGGCCGGAAACCACCTATCAAGTATGGCTGGAGCCAGCACCTCCCGCAGCACCATCGCCATCTTCTCCCAAAGCTTTTTTCAACAAAGCTACTCCATTCGCTTTGTGAGCCAACTTCCCAGCGGCCCGAACAACATCCAAATCAAGCATCGCAAATTCTTTTCGCTTCTCAGCATAAGCACCGTCACAATCATCTTTATATAACTCAAAGTTGTAATCCTTCTCATTGTTGGCGGCCGCAAATCTGCCTTCAGCATACCCAAACTTGCGTCCACTATTATACCCTGCCCTACCCAATTCAAACATATAGCAGGCAAGTTCAGAAGAATGCAAAATACGATCAGCAAGCTGCATGAAAACAAGATCGAGTAAGAACAAGAATATACAAAGGCAAAAACAAAATGAAACGAGAAAACAAGGCAAACAAAGAACGCTACCAAGGGAACACCGCGAGACAACAACCACCTACTATCAGCTGAGGCCTCCTCAGCAAGAAGCTCAGAAGCACGACATTCAGCCGTCCTCTCATCAAGAAGGCGCTGAACAGTCTCACACTCCGCAGCCTTCTCCTGAGCAAGAAGCTCCAGCTTGTCAATCCGAGCAACATACTCTTTTTCGTTTTTCTCCGCAGCAACACGCACCTGCTGCGCCTCTTCAGCAAGGGCCGTCTTCTCACCAGATAGCCGCACGATAGCATCACGCTGCGACTGCATCTCTAAATTTGTACGAGCACAGGCAGATTCCCAATCTTTCTGTTTTTGCTCGTTTAACTGCTTCTGCTCTTCAAGCTTCCGCTCAGCTTCAGCAACCCGCCATTGCAAGCCTTTTTTCTCCGCATTAAACTTCTCTTTCTCTTCGGAAAACGACTTCTTCGCCTCCTCAAACTCAAGAGTTTCTTCCCCCATCGACCTCCATTCGCGAAGAATCTCTTGCGATGTGGCAAAGAAGTGAACCCCAGCACTAACATGGTCGTCTATAAGGGCAAAGCGGTTGCGATTCTTCTGGAACATCCTCTCCGCAGGCGGAAGTGACAAAGAGAAAAACTCGTGACAATTCTTAACATCAGTCATTCGAGAGCCCTGAGTAAGGCTCCTGCGGGGGACGTGAGGCAAATCATCACAAGCTGGGTTACCCCATGAATCATCAGGATTATGCTCAAAGTGCGGGCTTCGCACAAGGCCAGAAGTGGCTCCACCTCCACCGGGAGGACGTTTAGTGTAGATGGTTTGTTGCGGAGTAGTCTCACTAGACTCCATCTGCACCTCAACACCTTTACCCTTATCACCTCCAACATCCCCCCCAACATCACCCCCAGTCGCATCGCCTCTTTCAAACGTACCTTCAACAAACCCTTCACCACCACCCACGTTTGCATCAGCACCATCACGCGGAGGGGTCAGACCAACAGTCCTCGACGGAGGAGAAGTAGGTGGAGTAATCCGAGAAATATCCGCCGCCCGAGGCTTCTTGCTAGTCTTGAATACTGCCATAAGACAACAATTAAAGAGCAATCCAAGGAAAGATACGACAAACGTACAATGAAAGAAAATTACCAGGAAGAGGAGCAGAGGCAGCATATATCTCCTCCAACAAATTCCCACGACCTCCACTAAACACGCCCAAATCAATCTCAGACTCCGAGGGCGCTGGGGGGGCCTCTTTTTGAAGCTTTGCCTTCTTGGCAGCAAAAACAGCAGCAGCCTGCTCATCAAGGCGACGTTTGTGATCATCGAGAGCTTTTTTCTTCATGTGCTCAGATAAGGTAGCACTGTCATCAGGATCCGACTGTTGACCCTTTTCACCAACCCCTAAGCCAGACAACGTATCAGAAACTACCACATAACCTAGACAAGGATGAGTAGAGGGTCGCTTACGAGAGGAACCAGCACCTTTACTCTCAGGCTTCTCCTCTCTCCTTCCAGATCTATCGGTCCGTGCTTTCTTTCTCGTCTCCAACTGGGCAGACGGATCAACAGATGCCTCCGCATCATCATCATCCCCAACAATTTCATGCACGGGTTCAGCAACACCACCAGGCGCGGTACCTGCACGCGCGTAATGAGAGGTTAGATCCCCAACATTCGGGTCAGAACTCCCACTAGAAAGGATGATAACTTCTTCTCGACCCGAATCGACAAAGTCATCCCAAACATCTTCACCTAGAACTTCATCAGCATATCTGCTCAGGCTTTCGTCGGTAGGATGCAAAAACCGACCCCGTATCTGCTCCAACCACGTCGGATTCCCATCAGCCTGGATAGCTTCAACCATGGCACCCGCTGATTTAGGGTCCAAGGCATTCAACAAACTGTAACCAACTGCAAAATGGCAACAAAAATAAGGACACATAGTAAACATAAAGGGAAATAATCAAGTAGTAAGACAGACAAGAACCATACATTTGCCCTTATGGCTATACGCAGGTTGACCCAGCGGATGTTTAGGCACCCACAGCAAACTCATCCCTGCACCAACTAAAGCCATCTCATCCAGTTGAGAAATAGCAGTCGCCTTCGCAGTTATCTTCCTATACCAATCTTGAGCACCATAGTTCGGAAGAACATCCACCTTAGGGATCCCGTGACTCACTTGCCGATATAACATATCTGTTGGAATCACACCACGACGGATGTAAAAAAACTTTTGTTTCCAGTCATGGATGCCCTTTAACGGCACAGAACACACCGGAGCAACTCCCGCCCTAGCTTGAAAAGAGTAAAAGCCGCTGGTATACGAAACGCTGTAGAAAACGTTAAACATCTCAAAAGTAGGATCAACACGGTAAGACCTACAGACGAATTCGAAATGAGTAATCCGAGGAAGCCCAATCGCATTTATTTGAGAAATATGGAGCCCATAACCCCTCAACACAGCAGCAGTGAACTTCGTAATCGTCAGCCTAAAATTGCCCTCCCGGAAATAAGCAGCATATAACGTGATAAAACCCGGAGGGGCATCCAATGCAGTAGATCCAGGAGGAGGGTACTGAGCTCCCCACTCGGAACGGAAGTTCATTCCCCTCACAAGGTTCTGAAATTCCTCCTCCTTCCAGTTAATAACGGCTTGGTCTGGACCAGGAGGAGCCTTACCTCTATGCTTCCTTTTCTTCTGAGTTGGATTCTTCTCAGCCATGATAAAGGTCAAGAAGAAGATGATTTGAACTCAAGAAAATGTGAACGATGGGAAAACACAAGAGGAGGATAGAGAGAAAATCACACTTAGAATTCAAGAATGAAGGAAGAAAGGGATAACCGCCCCCTATTTATACTCATCGCATTTAATGCGATGGATAGTGGACCGTCAGGAAACAGGAAAAGCACCCAATAGATGACTGACACGTCAAAGGAGAGAGAAGACGTCGGCTCGTTTTTCGGGAAGCACGGGCGACAGGGTCTGCTGATGTGACAGAAAGTCACTGCAAAAGCAACTGTTCACCCCCGAAAAGACAGGGACGTCAGACGGTCACACCAAACACTTCCCCATAACCACCAAACTTCCAACAGAAGGAAACACAAAAGGGCCAAAACCCATGCGGCATGCGTCCATTTGGCTCACTTTTTTCAAAGGCCAAAACCCATGCGGCATGCGTCCATTTGGCTCACTTTTTCAAGAAGCCAAAACCCATGCGGCATGCGTCCATTTGGCTCACTTTTTCAAAGTCCAAAACCCATGCGGCATGCGTCCATTTGGCTCAGTTTTTCAAGAGGCCAAAACCCATGCGGCATGCGTCCATTTGGCTCACTTTTTCAAAGTCCAAAACCCATGCGGCATGCGTCCATTTGGCTCAGTTTTTCAAGAAGCCAAAACCCATGCGACATGCGTTCATTTGGCTCACTCTTTCAAGAAGCTAAAACCCATGCGGCATGCGTCCATTTGGCTCACTTTTTCAAGAAGTCAAAAACCATGCGGCACGCCCCCATTTGGCTCAATTTATATGAACCAACTTCAATGCGACGCATGGAGATCATAACTCTCATAAGTCCAGAATCCCTCCTAGACGATTAACTCAACTAGAAGGCACACTGGACTGGGGGGACTTGAAGAGGTATGGTCCCAATTCTCTGCCTACATGGCAGGGACCACACCACTTTTGTCACACAAGGCATCCATGTCACCAGAACATTCTAGAAGCTTCCAGAAGACATCTGGGCGGTTCACAGCTGGCATCAAAGATGCTTTGCCCGACATAAAGGACAACACGTGTCACCATTAACAGAAGGCCACATAGGCCTGCGACAATCCAGGGAGCAGGGCTGACGTGACCAGTACGAGGTACCCAGCACAGGCGAATGCAAGGACGCCACGTGTACCACTACACCCTTCGCGACAGAGCAGACCAAGAGGATATTCCCCTTGGTCGGACAGCTGGCGCGCGCCTACAGCTGGCACAACTGCTTCCTCCTTCTTCACCCTCCGGCTATAAATAGGACCCTTCATCATTCAGGTTCGGGATCTTGGCTCTCTTTACTCACTCTATACACACACTGTTTTATTCCCCTCAGAACAGTACTTATTCTCACGCCGGAGCCTGGTTAAGAGGGAAAACCCCCTCCTCCCTCTTAACGAGACTAACGGTGTTTACTGTTTTGCAGATCTCAGGCCACCGATACGAGTAAGAGAAGAGGTTGAACCCCATAAGTGAAACAACCCTCTTGGTTATCCTTGTGTTAACCATTGTTTCAACATTCTATTAGATTTTTAAAGTTTGGAGAGGTTATACTTATAACCAATATATTTAATTCAGTTGGCATTATCTATGGTAGTTTTGAAGTGAATTCAAGCGAATTAAAAGCGCAGGCTAACTTTTTTATGCGTTGTTTCTTAGAGTGCCCATCATTTATTCCCCTTTGATGGCCAAAGCTCTTTGGTGGATCTGCTATATCGACGTGGCATTTTGTGAAAAACCTATCGTTGGCGTGTTTAAACACCAGCGAGCAACAATTACATAATTATATTTTTTACGGGCTAATTTTTTTACCTTGAGATCATATTCAATTTACCATCCTAAATATTTAGGGCGTCCATTACATGAATTTTTATACACAAACATCTTTTTTTGTTATTTGATGTTAAATGTGTATATGATTTTTAAACTTGTAGACCATTTTATAAATGTTAGCCAGATGCGTCTCTGAGAATTCACATACCATATTCGAGCTTGAAAAAATATGCCCTTACATAATGTTTCATGATTATTTAAAAAAAAAATCACTTTAGTATTGGGTTCAATAAAACTAATGTCTAGTGGGCTAAATTCTAAATTATAAAAATGATTTGTAAATGGGCCTATATTGGAATTGGTATGTGTGCTTATTAAAAAAATAACATATACATATCGCATTTTTTTAAATCGCGTGTCCCTCGAAATTACGAGCCTTGTACAGAGGTCCTCCCTACACACCATAAAGCCGCCACTGATGTTAGCGAAGCATAAGGACAATGTTGATAAATAAAAACAAGTCACATTCTATTAAATATTAAATGATAATAACAATTATTAGGAGCGTTGAATAATAAATTATTAGGAGCGTTGAATGATAAATTGCCATCTTCTTAAATAAAGCTTATGCAGAAGAAAAATAATAATTATTTGAACCCAACTGATGCATGAGACTGAATTGGTATAATACTTGATTTGAACTGAATACTACTACAAAAAGAATCAACAATAATATTACATGTTCTCTGATTTACATCGTATACTAGTACTACAAAAAGAATCATAAAAATTATAAATAATCTTCTCCGATTTAATTACATTGCCGATGAAAAAAAGATCTCTCTAGTATTGAAGCTCATGCTCGCCTGAAATCGCCTCACTTTGCAGGATTCTTCGACTGCCGCCTGGGGCGTGTGAGATCCGCACTTGTTGTCACAAGGAGGATGATAGTACATACGAGCCGTTTGAGGGCAGTGCGAGTGAAATCTAGCCACCATTCTCACCCCTAAATCCAACATTTCTACGTATTTCCCCATAATAAATAATTATTATTAGAGTTAACTGCCATTTTCGTCCCTGTGGTTTGGTCACTTTGGCCATTTCAGTCCATTTTTAAAAAATGCGCCATTTTCCTCCCCGACGTTCTGGAAAGGTGTCATTTCAGTCCAAAAATCATAACCCAGTTAAGTCGGTTAGTAAATAAGGACTGATTGTGTAAATTTGTAACATAAAGGACTGATTGTGTAAATTTGTAACACCACCACCACTAGCCCTGCCACCACCACCACTCCGCTGCCACCACCACCGCCACCACCGCCACCACCGCCACCACAGCCACTGCCACCACCGCCACCACCACCACTCCGCTGACGAACAAACAATCTTTTTGTAACCTTTTTTCGTAAAATTATAATCTTAAATTTTGTCATATAATTACAAAATATGAACTATTTGCATGTTACCCAATATAGATATTTAAAAAAAAAAATCTCATAGGTTGTTTTTGTTTTATTTTTTATGCAGTTTTTATTATCATAATGGCAGTTGAGTTGCTACGTGTTTTGGTTAGTGGCAAGTGGGTGGTATGAGAATCTTGGACCATAGAAAGAATTTGTTCATTAATGGAGAATTCAACGACAATGATTGGTTCTAAAGGAGTAATAAAAAAACATGAATTTGTAAGGATTCTTATTCAGTGTCTGTATTCGTTAGGCTATGACAAATCTGCAAGTTGTTTGGAATCAGAATCCGGGATTTCGTACAAATCTTCTGAATTTAAGCTGCTTGAATCATTGGTCGTTGGTGCTGATTGGGAGGGTTGTATTGATAACCTTTACGGGATAAAAGAACTGGTGGTGGTGGCGGTGGTGGCGGTGGTGGTGGTGGCGGTGGTGGCAGTGGTGGTGGTGGTGGCGGTGGTGGTGGTGGTGGCAGCGGAGTGGTGGTGGTGGCGGTGGTGGCGGTGGTGGTGGCGGTGGTGGCGGTGGTGGCGGTGGTGGCAGTGGTGGTGGTGGTGGCAGCGGAGTGGTGGTGGTGGCAGGGCTAGTGGTGGTGGTGTTACAAATTTACATAATCAGTCCTTTATGTTACAAATTTACACAATCAGTCCTTATTTACTAACCGACTTAACTGGGTTATGATTTTTGGACTGAAATGGCACCTTTCCAGAACGTCGGGGAGGAAAATGACGCATTTTTGAAAAATGGACTGAAATGGGCAAAGTGATCAAACCACAGGGACGAAAATGGCAGTTAACTCTTATTATTAACACCAGATCCTCAAAAACCAAAACTAGACCAGATCCGAGAAGATTAGAAGAGAAGAGTGTGATTATTTTTTTATGATTTGGTTGGGTTGGGTTGGGTTTATAAAGGTGTTTGAATTGAAAGTTGGACCCTTTCGTTCCTCCTTCCGGATGCTTTGACCCCTTCTTTTGTATATTGGCCCTTTTTGACTTGTAAGTTGGCCACTCTCGTTACTCTTTCATGGACTTTGACTCATTCATTTTTATGTTTCCAGAAATATTTATATATTTAACAGGTTATTTTGTTTTATATGTTTATCCAACTTTTCTTTATATATGTATGTGTTTATATATACATATATATTATTGAAGGTTCTGTAAATAAGTTGTAACTAATGGGAATAAACCGGAACTTTGCAGCCGGGAATTCGATTAGTTTTGATACAATCGATATAGATATAGCAAACGCAAAAAAAAACCTAAATAATTGTAGTCATAATGTGCTTAAATGGACATTAAATGATAATAGAAAAACAAACCAGAAAGATTTCCTTTATATGTTAGTTTAATTCCACAAAATTAAATAAGTATAACAAAGCTAATAACTTGCTAGCTTAAATTATTTGCTTATAAATGCATTAGTTAACAATATAAAAAAAATCACAAAAGAAAAAAAAGAAGATTCCCCTTATATGTTAGTTTAATTCCATAAAATTAAATAAGTATAATAAAGCTAATAACTTGCTAGCTTAAATTATTTGCTTATAAATGCATTAGTTAGTAATATAAAAAAATCACAAAAGAAAAAAGAAGGAAAGACCAGATGGTTTAGTGGTTAGGTGGAATCCTTACCAAACAAATGAACTCGGGTTTGATTTCGTTTTTATTGTAATCGCAATGCTTATATAGGTTATGCTGAGTTAGATTAGGTACGTTAAAACAGACGTTTTCATACAGTTAATATAATTAATGCATCATATAACATGTCGTCAACTATAACCAACTAGGTCGTTGCCGCCGCAACGTGTGATCAATAACAACCTAGTTGTCTTTTAAAATGTTAAATGTTCTTTAATCTATTTTAAAAAGTCAATGTTGTTTAATCTATACCAAAGGTTAATATGAAATCTTAGAAAGTCAAATGTTGTTTAATCTATATCAAAGGTTAACATGAAATTTTAAAAAGTCAACTGTTGTTTAATGTATACCAAAGGTTAATATCGTTAAAAAACAAGAATAAAACAAAAGGAACGAGTAAGAATAGTCAAGATGCGTCAATCGCTTTATAGGATAGTGGCATATTGGGGTTAAGATAAGACTTTGAAACCAATAGTTTATGGGTTCGATTCCCACAAGAGGTTTTTCCCATATTTATTGGTTTTCCTTCTGAATTGATGTATAGACATTATGCCTAGTAGAGATGGATATGATAAGATGGTTCTGCTGTTGGCACAATAATACTCCAGTAACTCGTCAGTGATCAAAATTTGCCGTTAAAAAAAGAGTAAATTGTCAAAATCGTCCCTGAGTTTTGGGCATGTTTGTCATTTTCATCTAAAACAAACTTTTTTACAATATAGTCCTTCATTTTGGGATTTCTGTCATTTTCATCCAAACATCTAATTTGCTTTATTTTTTCTATCAAATATTTGGATGAAAATGACAAAAAATCACAAATCTCATGGACGATTTTGCCAAAAAAAATCAGACGTTTGGATGAAAATGGAAAAAATCTCAAAAGTGAAGGACTATATGGTACAAAAAAATTATTTTGGATGAAAATGACAAACATATCCAAACCTCAGGGACGATTTTCACAATTTACAAAAAAAAAAAAAAAAAAAAAATAGTCAAGATGCATGAAACTAGAAAAGGTGGAAATATAAAAAGAGGGTGGGGAAAGTGCAACGAAAGGGTCAATCTTCAAAGTCAAATACCGACACACCCTTATAAAACCCTATGATTTCTAAACCAGAAATCACAAACAACATACAACCCTTTCTCCGATCTCTCTTGATTTCATCAATTTTTGATGGGGAAATACGTGGAGATGTTGGATTTAGGGGTGAGAATGGTGGCTAGATTTCACTCTCACTGTCCTCAAACCGCTCGTATGTACTACCATCCTCCTTCTAATACCGTCGTCGACGGTAAGTGTGGATCTTACGCGCCACCCACAGTCGAAGAATCCTGCAAATTCGGCCGGTTTCAGGCCAGCATGAGCTTCAATACTAGAGAGATCGTGTTTTCATCAGCGATGTAGAAATTTTGTAATCGATTATTAATTCATTTGTTATTTCCGCACATCAATTCATATATATTCGTTTATTTATTTATTTATACAAATTGTTAGTTTTCTGCAAGGAGTGTTTGGCTGCAAATTGTAATTTAAAACATGGTTAACCTGGAATTTGATTTTGAGGCTACCAAATTTGTTAATATCTGCATTCTCTGCTTGGATGTCATATTCAATCGGACCGGAGGATTTTGTTGACCGAACTCTCTTAAAAAAACTAATGACACTAAATAACAAGTTAATGTTAGGCTGCGGGGAGTGAAGGAGGGGTGTTGTGTAACGTGGCTTGGGTTAGGGGCATTGTTCGACACGTGGCGAGGGTGAGATCCACAAGCATATGGTGAAAAAATGAGGGGTGTTGTGTAACGTGGCTTAGTTTGGCGTGGCCAGCCATGTGAATTTTTTTTAATTAAAGTAGTCAGTCATATTGAACCAGCCAAGTCACCCCGTCCCCGCCCTACGCCAGTCTGAATACCCACGCTAAATGGGCAACGCTATACCCCACGCCAACCCAAAATGGAGCAACAACTGGTGTTAAAGGACATCCCCGCCCTAACCAACACTCCACTCACTACAACCTTATGATGATGATTACAAATATTCTTATCTATTTTAGTGGCCAATAGTCTCTTGTTAATCAGGTATTATTCCTCATCAAAGTGGTATTAGTTTGAGCATCACAAATACCTTATGATGATGATTACAAATATTCTTATCTATTTTAGTGGCCAATAGTCTCTTGTTAATCAGGTATTATTCCTCATCAAAGTGGTATTAGTTTGAGCATCACAAATATTTCTTAAAAAGGAATAATACTTTTTTTTAATGGCAAACCTTACATATTTCTAAATTACACCAAATAAATACTAATCTATCTTTTACTTGAGATTAAACCCAAGACCTCTCATTAAAAGGCAAGAGCCTCTAACAAATGGGCTACTCCCGTATAGGCAAAAAAAGAAAAGAATAATACTTGATTGATTAACATTGTCTTAAATGTCATTCTCTATATATTAAAATTACAACACAATGAATAGTAACATCATCATGAGCATGAGCAAACAGTATCGGGTATCAGTACCGGTATCAAATTTATCAAACCGGGTATATTTTTGGTACCGAATCGGTACGACTTTTGACATTTTCGGTATCGATTCGGCACCAGTATTCAACGGTTTTTGCCCTCAAATACCGGTACCATACTGTCACACCCCAACCGACGGCGGAAACATCAGGGCGCGACACTGAGCGAAACAGATTGTCCAGAAGTTTCCATAATAGCTACGATTACCAATTATTTAAAGCATCACGTCCCATACCATGACATAAAAAATAACATAATTATTACAGACAAAGTCAAGACAAATTGTTCTGTTCCGACAACTCAGATTTCAAATACAGACAATTCGTTTATTCGTTTCTAGACCTTTCCTAGCCTCGATTTCACAGCAAGCCAAGCATATAAACATCTTAAGCACCTGCCACATACGTTAAAGTAAAAGTCAATACACATAGTGTAAAGGTGAGCATACAAGTTTAATAGATATAATATAGTTCGAAATCGTTTACGCATAACCAGCACGTACACAGTGTGAAATGAAGCACGTAAGTTATCGACATGATCCTATCAATACCAATGACTGCGGGTTGACTGCGCAAGGCAGTTCGTAATACACACTCGCCACTGTGAGCCATGTAATTAATTGTCCTTAACAACCCCTGAGTGAACAGGTGTTGAGTCTAAACTATAGTACTATCGTTGCTAAGGCAGGTAGACAGCAATCCATGTGTAAACATAACAAACAAGCATTCATTAAGTCACGTATAACATGCGGTATCGGTTAGCGATAAAGTATTGCGTAGTGTGTTCGATGTGATTTAGAATAAGTAACGTATGTAACACCCAAAAGTGCGTAAAGCAAAAAGGGTTCGAGTATAGTTACAGCGATGATGGATTGAAGGGGGCGCTTAGAGCGAGTTTAACCTAATCAGAACGATAGTATAACGATAAGCGGTGCGTAAAATGGTGCAAAGTGTCAAAGGATCGGACGGTAATCCGATCGGGTGGCAATCCGATCGGGTGGCCGGTCGATTGGATTGTCATCTCGTTTGGGATGGATGTGTTTGTGTATGATGGTTTGACTTTTGAAGTTTTTGTTGTAGCATTTTTAAAAACAGAGAAGTATCTCTACCCTTCAGGTCGGTCGATCGAATGGTCGTTCGATCGGGCGGCGATCCGATTGGCGAGGCTTCTCAGTTTGAGAACAAATTCACCGCAGGACGGTCACTCGATCGGATGACTATCCGATCGGGTGGCAATCCGTATGCATTGAACATGTTGAAAATTGTTTAAGGGTTGAAGTTCAAAACATCACACAGTCGGGTGGTAATCTGATCGGGTGGTAATTCGATCGGACGACAATCTGTTTGTAACACCTCGAAATTTTGTGTCCAATAATGTGTTAACACGTGTCATGAGTTTACACGTGGCATTAAATATTAAATAAAGGACTAAAGTTGACAAACCTTGAAAGTATGTAAATTCGAGGGTTATAAATGTCAACAAAGGGTAAATATACTGTATAGTAACCCTAAACGATGCTCGTACCTTCAAACGAATAAATCATGGATCGTACGGAGCAAAACGCGGAAGAAAGTGAGAGATTACAAGCTACAGGGGTTAATTGTGTCAACATGTTTAATTAATACCTCTGAGTGACCCTTTGACGAACCCGAGGCTTTGTAACAGTAAAATACGCTCACTAGAATGTACTATATAAATTTCACGAAGTTCCGTTTTAAAACGAGAAAGTTATGATCAAATTCGTAAGAGAGGGGTTAAAAGCGTCAGCAATAAAAGTTAAGGCATTCCGGATAATAATTAAACTAACCGGGGACTTAACAGTGCGGGTAAAAGGCACGAGGCCCTTAACGGTAAATAATCGAGGGCCAAATCGCAAACTTACCCCTTCAAAACCGAAAGGTTAGGTTATTAATTACCAAAGATTTGGTTAATGATTACAAAAGATTTAGAAATCTTGAAAATCAAGTCTAATGCGGGCCGCGTTAAGGTTATGCATGAGTTGATGCGGGCCGCGAGCCACCTGCAGATACGTGTTCTGACTTAAGGATTCAGGCGGCCCGCGTACAAGTTGCCTGATCTCTCATGCGGGCCGCGTACAAGTCCCAGATGCAGAAACTTTGGACAGACTTGTTGTTTGAAGTTGTGAACGATCATTTGAGCAATAAATGAAGCACGGGCGCCCTCTACATGACCCCTAGCACCCAGGGCCACCTGCTGAAGATCCATGCTCCATGGTAGGGTGATGTGCAATGATCTTAAGCCCATTTTTTCACTATAAAAGGCAAGGCATTGTGCACAATTGAATCACACCTCAAAACCTGCCTTCTGATCATTCTTGGAGCTCTCAATCATTCATCTATCATTCTTAGTCATGCACCAAGCTTCTGTAAGTTGCCTAACCCTTTGTGGTTTCGTTTTTCCATAGTTTTAGCCTAAAAGTCAATCCGTCGTAATTAACGATTGACTTGGCGATAAATCACGAATGGTCCAGTGATTTGTCGAATCAAAGATAGTTATATGATGGTAATCATGTGGGCATTAAACCCCTAAAAGGGCACCCTCTGATTCCCACTCTAACTAGTTCAAATATCGAGTCAAACGTGCTTAGAAAAAGTCAACAGAAATGTCATTTTGCGATTTCTTGCATAATCTGTAATGTAGATGATATGTAACCTATTTGAACACTCATAAAACATGATAATAAGTAAATAAACTTGTCTAAGCTTGTTTGATCCGACCATTTATTGTTTTGACCCGATTCGGAGCCGAAAGTCGCAAAAGTTTGACTTTTGCATTGACCATAGTTCTGACCCGTTAAAGTTTGATATAGATATGCCTTAGGACTCTCTTAGGACCAGGTTACATGATGGTATAACCCTCTGTGACCGGTTCATTGTTTGTCCGAGTCTTTTACACATTTCCGTTAAATGCTTAAAAGTTGACCATAACGCCCTTTTTAAATTAAAACGATAAATTCGGACGTGTGAAAGGATCATAACCTTGGTTACTGATTTCTAAGCATGTCCCTAAAATTTCACGTCATTCCGAGGTCCAGAATATGAGTTATGCTAAATAGCGCAAATTGCGAAACTTTAGTAAATAAATAGCGCAATTAGCATAACGCCTATCTAAACCCGGATTTCGATACCAAACCTTTTACTCACTGATGTAAAATAATAATTTGGGATTTTTAAAGATTTTTAATTATTTTTAACCTGCTCATAACCTGCGGTTATGGCAACGGTTCGGTAAATACCGAATATGCCCTTTTCGGCCATAATTTGAGTTCTACAAGGTCTTTTGACCCGATTCCAGTTGCTACTGGTTTTAAATAATAAATAAAGTATTTTAGACTTTATAAACTGTTTGGGAAACTCAGATTTCCTGTAGAACTCAGAAACCTCTTTTATAATCTTTAAAAAGACCGAAATACCCCTACGGGCATATTATGAACTTAAACTCGTTACGGGCATTATAGAAGGTATCCTACTGATACCACAACCTCTTTAGGACATATTGACTTAGGAAACCAGTGTAGGACTCTATCGGTTACCCGTTGCGCCTTTTGGGCGCACGGTTCGACTTATGTAACTAGTTTACATAAATTATCCGAAACGGGTCAAACCACATTGTTTTAACCCCAAAATCCAGTGTATGATTATCATACCTATATAAAACAAGTCCTCAAACTTGTTGGGTCAAAATCACACTCCGTTCACGGTTGTCGCCTTTCACGCGATTAAACCGTAACTATACTTTGAAACTGACCGGTCTAAGCTACGGCTAAATTAAAGACCCGTTAGGATTCTAATATTAAACCTTCGTTCCAGATTAGGGGACCAGTAAAAGCTATCTGCAATTTATTTCAATTTAAGGAATTATACTTGCAAAGGTAAATACTTTTAACTTATTTTCCGTTATACGGGCTTGGGTTACGGTATTTAAAATATCGCTTGGTCGGGCAATTGACCCCAACTCATTAGTAGTTGGGTATTATCAATGTGACCCGTTTAAAAACTTGTTTTGTTGGCTTTACGCCTTTGGGGGCTTAATGACCATGTCCCGGATATCCTTGGCAGCATTTACGAATGGCCACGACCTTGACATCCCGGTGTAGGCGTACACCCGGCATTATGTCTATGACTATAAAAGTGTAGCCGTTGGTTACCCGCCATGGTTTTATACTATGTGGTGTGTCTATTAAACTTTAACCCGATACGACTCGGGCGACCGAACGCATAGTAACATGTAATTCTTTACAAGATTTGATTATAAATTATCCCAAGTTATAAAGAGTTTGTGCCTTGAGCATTCAAACCAATTTTCTTAAACATTTTTACAAAAGTGTCAGTTGAATGTATTTACCAGTGTAAACTGACGTATTTTCCCCAAAAAGACTAAATGCAGGTACTATGCGTAATTGGCTGGGATTTCTCCTTAGCATCACTAGAAGTCTCGCAAGCTTAAGATGCCTGAAGTCTGTTGAACAATACTTTTGTTATTTCTATTTGATCCCCTGTGGATTATTATCTTTATGCTTCCGCTGTGCATTCAATTATATTGTGTGGTTTGACTATAATGTTGCCAACTACGTCACGGTAATCCCCCACCGGGCCCACCGGTGAGACACATGGAAATCGGGGTGTGACAGGTTGGTATCTGTCACGACCCCCGACCCCATCCTGGCCGGAATCGGAAGCCGTGAGCAGTCCAGTGGTACCGGTGATTATTTTTGAAAAACATTGCAGCGGAAATTTCATCAGGACCGTGAGTTAGGAAAAATATCAGAGTTTAGAAACACCGGATTTTATTTAAATAGATGGAAATAAATTCCATGTTTTACAAAGGTAGCTTTTAATAAAAACAATATTTCTTAATCTGATTTAATTAATAAAATAAGCCACTTCTTGAAGTCTTTTAGTGCCGGATCCAATCCTTACTCCAATCTACTGTAATTACCTGAAACGCGTTTTAAAAAGGTTTTGTCAGCGGGAAATACTGAGTGAATCATTCTATTTACTAAAAACGACACATTTGTTATAATTCACAGTGTTAAGATCTTTTACGCATGTTTCTGATATCAACCAACTACCCACAGTATTTGTCACTCGACCGGATCTGTGACAGTGGTCATATCACCATTGGCTGCCCCAATGAATGACGTAAATCAATTAAAATTAGGTTCGCCCACCTAAAATGATTTAAACCGTAGTAATGTGCACAATACCCCACATACTGGCTGTAATTTGGTGATTACATCAACTTAATCACTGTAATTATAATTCTGAAAATAATTTGGAGTATTGTAAAACAGTTGATAAAAAGAGAGAATGACTCACATTATAATCATGCAGATTCATACGGCCAAAGTTTAGTCTACACATAAGCCTTGATATATTGCAGATTTACACAGGCATAGCTTAGCCTATTGATTTAGCCTTGTAACCTAGTGCATACGAACTAGGTAGGTAACTTAATACAACAATTACGATAACTCACGAGATCAAATTCTCACAACGAACGACAAAGTGCGATACTTAAACATCCATCGATTTAACGACGAACGACAAAGTATAACCCTAATGTGGGTGGCACTTAAACATCCATTGGATATATTGATCGGTCGGAAAATGAATCGTAATAGCGATCGAGTTAATACCCTGTATCGTAGCAGCACCCCGCTATACTAATTAGTGATTCATGTGTGTTTTAAGAGTATAACTCCGTGTGTATTACGACTTTGAACGTCGTTTGAGCAGCATAAACCGACTGCCAATGTCTGCTATTTATACTAATTTTTGGGACAGGCTTACGGACCGTAAGCCATATCCCTTACGGTCCGTAAGGGACACCTATTTATCATAGGTCGGCCATGGTTGGGACTAGCTATGCTGAATCAATAAAATTAACCAATCAGCTTTCTACAACGATTATTTTAGATAATCGTCCAACTAGGGTTTACCCCCCTCGAGTTTTAGGGGCCCTAATTCTGATTCTGTTTATTCTGAAAATTTTAGGGATTGTGTAGAATTATTTGGGTGTCTTAACTAGGGTTTCCTATTAGGTAAATAAAATAATAGATATAACTTTTGACGAGATTTGTTTACAAAAATAATAGTTTTGGGTGAATCACAAAAAGAGAATAAAATGGTGAGAAAAAGGAATGGACCCACTGTGTAACTTTAGGGTGCAACTAGAAAGATTCCTGGTATAAATTTTGGGTATAACTTCTGAGCTATTAAAAATATATAATGCACTCATGGTAAGTATAGTACCCCTAAATCAACCTTATCCCGATGTCCCGAGACAGAATCCTAACGAACTTAGTCGGGCAGAGCCCTGACATGCGTTATGGGACTCAGATCAATCGGAAAGGGTAGCGGTGATCGGGAGTTACAATACTTATAAGAGGGCAGGGTTTTATTATTATTATAAGGTAAATAAAATATATATACGTATATATTTTGAGAGAGTGTAGGTGATGGAAAGAAAGTGGAGAAAGAAAATAATGATTTGAAAGCTTCTGTTGAATGCCTATTTATACCATGTAAGGTAGCTTAGGGACTACGAAAATTGAGACACGTATGAAGTCTGCATTAAATTTATTCTTATCTATTTGATGCCATATACACCTGTCCACCTTTCTTATTCTTTTCAACTATTTTTATTATTACTTTATTTAAATGGGACACGTAATGGTGTTATTCATATATTATGTAGGACACATCCTACTTTCTAGGTTTCAATTTAGTTATTATTAGTTTATTATATAAAAATATAAAGGGGACACCAATTTTAGAAATGGAACATGACAGTTCCTTCAATTTGTGGAATTATATATATATATATATATATATATATATATATATATATATATATATATATCTATTTATTTTTATTATTATTCTCTTTTGATTTCTATCAAAAAAAATACATGTAGACAAAATAGGGTACGAGAGGTTTTATTTTTATATTATTGTATTTTATATTTTATTAACTTAACTACTTTAATTATTTAGCGTGTATTACTTTTAAAATATGACGTTTTATAAAATAATAAATATATCATTGGAACCAGAATATTTTTGTCTATATTTGGGTCTAAGTTTCATTAAAAATAGAGTAGGTTCAAAATACAATATATTTTTATAGTTTAATTATTATAGGGTTCCTAGGCCCGTCTAGGAATTTCATATTTCGAATTTTCAACTTACCCATAATCTACCCGTCTAATAATATAAGTTTTTTATATACTTTTATTTTATTAGAAATATCAACCATATACAAGCCAATTAAGTAATATAATATTTCAACCAAATATATAAAATATTGTTTAAAACTATTTGGGTTGAATATTTATATTGAAAATAAACTAGTTACTAGTTTACCAGTGGTTAATAAATTTAACTAAACCTATAATTCTTATATAAAAATAGGGATGTTATATTCTCCCTACCTTGTTTTAAATCTCGTCCTCGAGATTTTGGGTTACGATATTTCTTTTGGACTTATGTCATATTTTAGTCAATAAAACTATATTAGGGTAGATGACATAGAGTTAAAATATTAATTTTTTGCAAATACGGATTGTACAGTAAGTATGATTCAATGGTTCAACTGAATTAGTTCAAGAAATTAATGGTAAACGAATGAGATGAAATGTTATAATTTCTAAAGTGACTAGGTTCAAGCCAAAAGATATATGATCAATAAATATTTAAAATGAATGTGAAGGACTTTTTAGAATCAATAAAAATTCTTTTGTTAAAAGAAAGCTTACTTTGATTGTTAACTGAGGAAGACTTAGAATTGACAGGTTAAAAAAAAAGCATGAAAAATGATTTGTCAAATATCGAATTATGATATGAGAAAATCAAAGTGTTGAGATGAGTGAATTGCAAAGATACACAAAAAAAAAAAAAAAAAACAATAGAGTTAGTGTATCATTATTTAAAGTTCCAAGTTGTTTTTTAATTGTAAAACAATGTGATAGTATACTATTAGTGACCATAATTTTCATATTATGTCCTAGAGATAAGAATAAGTTGTTTTGACATGACTAACCATTATATTATATTTGTAAAGCAAATAAAATTTGGTATTTATATGTAAATGGTCACCACTTTTAAATATTATTTTAGTATTTTACTATACTATGTAAAATAACTTATATTTTCTATGTAATCTATAATACTATATAATAGATCTCTTATGTACTTAAATGTAATTTCACCTTGAAATTTTAAGATGGCATATGAAAAGTTAACTTAAAATCCTAATTTTTTACCATATTGTTCCCTTTCTGCCCTTTTCACATGAAATAAACACCCTATTATATATTAATCAATCACGATTAATCTGAAGAAAACACGTTTCAATCTTGCATCTAAGGGTTTCAGCCAAATCGTCTCTCTCTAAGAAACCTAATCGACCTCATCTTCAACGTTACTTCACTTCATCTTCCTTCCCGTAACTGTGAATCATCAATCATCATGATGAGAGTATACGAATCGCTAAGGTAATCAATTGTATTGAATTGCACCAGCAATCGTTCTCTTCTCCTCTCTAACAAAAGCATCCCCATCATGAAGATAACTCACGGTGTTCAGATCTAGGGTTCCGGCTCTTCCCTGTCTTCTCCGAACTCAGGTTTCTTAAAGCACCTCCAACTCTCATCAGCTTTCAGAAATTTCAAGAGATTTGGTGAATCGGTGATGCTTTTCCTCTTCGGGTCTCGAATTGCAACCCTGTAAAGACAAATTACAGGAGAACAATGGTATGTAAGCCTCTTTCTTTGCTCATCTTTTAGCATTTTATATTTTCTTACTTATCAAATGATGTTGGATATTTGATTATCAGTTTCTTATTTGATGATTGTTTGTAGGTACTGAGGATATTAATAACTGATGAAGTGATATCTTGTGTGGGGATTCAATGAGGTATGGTTTTGGTGTAAATTTTATGTTTTAACAATTATAGTTCCGTAGTCATCTCTGTTTTTTTCTATTCAAAGGGCGTTTGGATTTGGATTTTGACACTTATGAATTAATATTTTTTAATGTTTTGAAAGACAGAATTTGGGGATGTTTGGATTTGGATTTTCAACTCTTGTCCTGCTGTTTATAACCCAATGCCCATAGCAAATAAGGATGAAGTCTGGCTTATGCAGTTTTTTTTTTTGATTCTCAACTGATTTCTTATGTTGATGTTTTGTATAATGATTTAAATTAAGAGAAAAACAATAAACCTCAGTTCCTTGGAGGTTATCAGCTTTGATATTACATAGTATTTTTTTACTTTATATTTTAATATCAATTGGGTATCATCAACATGCTGGTTGATTCTGATTGGGATGCAATAAGCGCCTCTAATAGGGCCATGTTTCTGTTTGGTGCCATAAACCCATCTCATAGGTAATGTATTTTTGGTCAAATTTGTTGACCAACATTGTTATATGTCAAATTCACGAACCACTAATTTTACATTAGTTATGTTGGTAACAAATGGCTTTAATTTTTATGCAAACATTGTTACTAATTTTGACCCATTTAGTTATGAATGGCTCTATTAATTAGTACGTGCTTTATCTTAAACGGGTCAAAAAATCCTAAACTGGAAGAGACCATTCTTTACAGTTTACTCAATCTATGAAATTGTTTTAATGAATATGTTTGAAATATTACTGTAAAAAGTGTTTAGATCTTGTAATTAAGAAGTTTTTGTAACCGTATTTGACATGTTAGTATCTAAAAAATGAACTAAAATGTGTTGGGTTAACGTACCCAGACCCACCTGCTTTCAACTGCACTTAAAATAACTAGCATGAACCCAAACCAGTTGTGATCCAACACACAGTGCTTCTTTGCTACAAGCAATCAAGATAGGACTTGTAGAGTATGAAAGTTAAGTAATTAATCTTTCAAACCCGTTCTTGGTTCATAAAGGCAACTTGGGTGTGGTTCGATCAGTTCGCTTGTCATCAGACGAATAGTTTTGGTGGATACACTGCAGATAATGTGACAAAATTAATGCTTTATTTGTTTTCTTCTCACTCGCCTGAAATATTGTTATAATCGGTTCGGGTTGGATTTATCATGTTTTGCTCACTATACTTTTTTGTACATGTGAGTCTTGTTTTGTGAACAATTCGGGTCAAGATCAATAGGGAAATTTGGCATGATAGATAAATCTCACATTTTTATCCTTGACAGCCTATTTCTTGCATAGAAAATGACAAAAACAAGGCACAAAGTCATCTTTATTTACTTATGTATGGAAAGCACAGTGATAAAACATATTTGATCTCCCATTTAAATTCATTTTATTATTTAGTATGCCTGACATAAAAACATAACCAAATCAACTTGTTCATAACTAAATTGGTCGAAACCACCACGTCTAAAATATTATGCTAACTGGTCTCTTCTTTGGGTTTCAGATTGCTGGACATAAGGACCTTCTAGAGGGTGATTCTTACTTAAAACAAAGAATTAGATTGCGAGATTCGTCTAGCACAACCTTAAATATATTTTAAGCTTATACCCTAAAGCGAATGTGTGACCCAAACCATCAAGGGAGGTAGCATGACTCTTTGGGAGCTTTAGGTTGACCATCAAAACCTTTTGTCCATAATTTATTGTTTCAGGAGTAATTTATTTTATTAAATAATATTTATGGGGGTTTTTATGCATTTTGAAATAGACGCTGGAGCGACTTTTGACATGTATCAGTAAGTTAATTTTTTTTTTTAATTTTAGCTAATAGATATTGAAGTTTATTATTCACTAACCTTTCTTGTTTTTACTTAATATTTCAGGCAAGAGTTGAGATGAAGTTAATTGACTTGTTTTTACTTAACAGTGTATCAGACTTGAAGGTGTTGTGAAAAAGTGCAGTTTCTTATGCTCTCAACCACCAACTGAGCCTTGATGATTTAACTTAAATAATTGATGAGGAAAATATAAAAGTCACAATGGAAGCTTTCTTGAATGCTCTTCATGAAGTTATTCCTGCTTTTGGTGCTTCAACAGACGAACTTGAACGTTGCAGGTATATATTATCTAGGAATGAGCAAATGTTACCGGGTACCGGTACCGAATTTACCGAACCAGTACCGAATTTACTGAATCGGGTATATTTTCGGTACCGATTCGGTACCGACTTTTGACGTTTTCGGTACCGGTATTTACCGGTATAGAACCGTACCGTACCGGGTATATTCGGTACCGTGCCCCATTTTTAGGGATTTTCGGTACCGGCAGGTACCGAGCTCATCTCTAATATTATCTCCAGCTGTTTTTATTTTTAAATTAATAAGTTTGTAATGTTTTGTAAGTTTTTAGTTGATTGTGGTCAGCGACATGCTCAAATCTTTAAAAGAAATATGTAATTAGCAGGGCCATTTAAGGTGTTAGTCGAGGTGTTCACTTGTCATAGTTCTTCTAGATGGTCCAAGTAACAGGCGAATTATGGCTTTGATTAATGGTTTAATTAATGTTAATATAACTATTTTCCCCAGCTCACACAACCTTTTTTTGGCAGTGGTAAGACTGCAATGGCAGCAACTGTTGGTATTGGTAGCGATTTCTCCTATGTGAAGATTGTAAGTTCTTCTATATTTTAACTATGGGACAATTCCATGATACCCTTCAATACTTATCATATACCTGTCTAACAAAAAGTTATAATATCAAATATACTCATTTTCGAATTTGTGACATTTATGATACTTGTGGCTGTGCTCGTTGATGGATGGATGGACATCATCATACTGGTTCTAAAATTGGCAAGGTCGGAAACAGAAATAAATCAAGAGGAACCCTCATGTTTATTGTTTTGGTATCATAATTTACTGATCATTTCTCTTTTTTTATTTTACTTTACAAACATTCAGTTGGTTTTTGACTTGTCATTTTGTCGTGTGTAAAACGATCCACGTCACAAGTACTCTTTATTTGACATATCGATTAAATAAAAAAATTGGGATGAATTTTACATCCTAAAGCATGGATAAAGTTTGATTCAATTTTTAGTCCCGTCGCAACGCGCGGGTTACCTACTAGTATATATATATATATATATTACAAAACATCGTAATGAAGTTTATTGCATTATAACATTAAATGAAAGTTATAAATAAAGGTGTAAAAATATTTATTGTACAAAAATATTTATAAAATATTTTGTAAATATATAATACTTAATGGGTTAGTTCTATGTGATTACTTATTTTCATTTTGAAACCATACAACGTTGTGAATGTAGTTACAAATGTTGTAAATAAGTGAAAACAGTGACTATTCTTATATAGTGCAATGTTCTCCTAATCCAATGTAATTGATAACTACCATATTATTCTTATATGGTTATTTTCTTGCCAAAGCATTACGGTACATAGTTACCACAAACATGTGATATATAATTTTATATAATTTTATTTGTCCCTCAAATTCTTGTATTTATTTTATGAAAATATGTCTTCTTTTTACAGTAAAATATATATATTTATATATATAAGTAAAATTTTACTAAATAAGTATGATGACTTACTTTATATATATTAAATAGTTATTATCATTGTTGGATATTGGTTAGTACTGCCTTGTTTAAGCATAGGTGATCAGTCCATGCCTAATTAAGGCTATGCTATCCAATACCTGTCTTGATAATACCCTTAATACCTAAAAATAATATTAATACCTACTATTTAATATCTTATTACAAATATTTACTAAAAATAAATAATTTAAACGAGATTAGCGCAATTTCAAATGTTGTGAAAAATGTCACCACACGGTGATCGAAATAAAAAAAATGATTTGATGAATTCGAAGACTAAACAAGCATGTTATGGTTCAAGAGAATTGAAGTGCTTGTCGGGACTATTTTGAATATGATGGCTTCAATCCATCATGTGGGACTTTGAATTGAATACGTAATGCGAGCAAGTTCAAACAATAGAACTTGGTGTAAACAAAACGAGTTCATGTATTAATAAGAAGTTTTGGATATGGTTACAACAAAAACCATGTATGCTAAAGGAAATTGAGTTTTTCAAGAAACTTATTGACTCGATATCAAAGAGTTAACGTTTTGCAATAAACGTGATTTATAAATGCAAAGATCAAGTATAGTGATATGATATTTGAACTTTTGATAACAAATTGGAATAAAGCCCTCCAGTGGTCTTCATAAATTAAACGAACCACATGCGCAACAAACAGTGCATGTGTAAAGTGTGGATTTACCAAGAAATGAAATAGATCAATATTTGCTACTATGAAAGAAATCCTCATGGTATGATGACTATTAGAGGAAGTAGAAACACGAAAGCCAATTCTTTATATGCAGAAGTCAGAATGCGACGAAAGAAATATAAGAACTTCTTATCTGGAATTTCGTGTGATAACTATTTGTTAAATGACATTATCAGAGAATGTCGAAATGAAGTGAAATGAAATAGGGAATTTGCGAAACTATATGACTTCTTTTGTAGTGCTAATAATTATGACTCAGGTTAAACTATGCACCGATGTTTGTGAAATATTGTACCTCAGCGAGATTTTGATTGTTTGTGACAAAGTACCGCTTTTTGATTAGGAGTTCTTTTAGTATTGGTATCATCTTGCCCAAATTTATATTTTTCAAAGGTCTTGCCTTGGAAATTGTATGTGATACACTTTGTTGTCTTGCGGACGTGAAATTTTAGGTTTCATGTGTTTTCTAGTGCATTAGCACAACTTTAGATGTTTCTTACTTGCGTTAATAGTTTATGGTAGTATATTGGAAATTCTTATATTTTTGATGGTGTTCTAACTTATAGAATTTCCATTTGTTATTATCGCATGAGTTACAAGACAGATGATCAAACGAAATAATGTTTGATATCGGAATTAAAGATATAAGAGAATTCTGATAAAGAAATCTAGAAGTATTATTGAGACCTATGCTTGTGTTTTATTCTTGATTATCAATCGTTAAGGTTTTGGAATTTTTTATACATATCTATATAATCAAATATTTCACATGCTGTAATATACATACCTTTTATAAGGTCAATGTATTTATCAGATTCATATTTCCAAAAACCAGTCAGATATTTAGTCATGATACTTATTTAGGGAAATCTTGTCACTTTGTTTGACATACTATGTACCCCGTCTTATCCGATTCGCGCCGGAGAGGTAATCTCAGTATATCCGGATAAGCTGGAGAGTCTGCTACTCTATACCCAGTTTTGTCGGAAAAATTTTCTATTTCCCATAAATAGTATCTTTTCAAGATTTTAAAAGTGCCTCTTTTATTAGGGCTTTTATCCAGAATCAAGGAAATCTGTATTTCCATAACATATCTTTATTCTAAACCAAGTAATATCAATAAACAAGAATAAATAGTAATCAAATGCTATTGCCTGCTAGTCGTTATTCTTATTGAATACCAATTATACTTATTTATACTTATATAAGTAATTTTATCTTGAAGCTTATATTAAGACAAAATTCTTAAGTTCGAGTCTAAATATCATTCAGAGTGCTATCAGATAATATTAATTTCTAATTCTCCGTTTAAACTTAGGTATTGTTATAACACCTAATTGCGTAAACAAGTGGCTTAGCTTATACTAAGGCATCTTTTCTTATGTTCAAATCTAACTGCTATCGGTTGTGCTACCAGTTAAGTTAATAGAAATCTCCTAACTCTTTTATTTAAGCTTAAGTATTATTATTATAACACTTATAGGCTTAAAGTAGTGGCTTAGCTCTGATACCACCTTTACTGTCACGACCCCCGACCCCATCCTGGCCGGAATCGGAAGCCGTGAGCAGTCCAGTGGTACCGGTGATTATTTTTGAAAAACATTGCAGCGGAAATTTCATCAGGACCGTGAGTTAGGAAAAATATCAGAGTTTAGAAACACCGGATTTTATTTAAATAGATGGAAATAAATTCCATGTTTTACAAAGGTAGCTTTTAATAAAAACAATATTTCTTAATCTGATTTAATTAATAAAATAAGCCACTTCTTGAAGTCTTTTAGTGCCGGATCCAATCCTTACTCCAGTCTACTGTAATTACCTGAAACGCGTTTTAAAAAGGTTTTGTCAGCGGGAAATACTGAGTGAATCATTCTATTTACTAAAAACGACATATTTGTTATAATTCACAGTGTTAAGATCTTTTACGCATGTTTCTGATATCAACCAACTACCCACAGTATTTGTCACTCGACCGGATCTGTGACAGTGGTCATATCACCATTGGCTGCCCCAATAAATGACGTAAATCAATTAAAATTAGGTTCGCGCACCTAAAATGATTTAAACCGTAGTAATGTGCACAATACCCCACATACTGGCTGTAATTTGGTGATTACATCAACTTAATCACTGTAATTATAATTCTGAAAATAATTTGGAGTATTGTAAAACAGTTGATAAAAAGAGAGAATGACTCACATTATAATCATGCAGATTCATACGGCCAAAGTTTAGTCTACACATAAGCCTTGATATATTGCAGATTTACACAGGCAGAGCTTAGCCTATTGATTTAGCCTTGTAACCTAGTGCATACGAACTAGGTAGGTAACTTAATACAACAATTACGATAACTCACGAGATCAAATTCTCACAACGAACGACAAAGTGCGATACTTAAACATCCATCGATTTAACGACGAACGACAAAGTATAACCCTAACGTGGGTGGCACTTAAACATCCATTGGATATATTGATCGGTCGGAAAATGAATCGTAATAGCGATCGAGTTAATACCCTGTATCGTAGCAGCACCCCGCTATACTAATTAGTGATTCGTGTGTGTTTTAAGAGTATAACTCTGTGTGTATTACGACTTGGAACGTCGTTTGAGCATCATAAACCGACTGCCAATGTCTGCTATTTATACTAATTTTTGGGACAGGCTTACGGACCGTAAGCCATATCCCTTACGGTCCGTAAGGGACACCTATTTATCATAGGTCGGCCATGGTTGGGACTAGCTATGCTGAATCAATAAAATTAACCAATCAGCTTTCTACAACGATTATTTTAGATAATCGTCCAACTAGGGTTTACCCCCCTCGAGTTTTAGGGGCCCTAATTCTGATTCTGTTTATTCTGAAAATTTTAGGGATTGTGTAGAATTATTTGGGTGTCTTAACTAGGGTTTCCTATTAGGTAAATAAAATAATAGATATAACTTTTGACGAGATTTGTTTACAAAAATAATAGTTTTGGGTGAATCACAAAAAGAGAATAAAATGGTGAGAAAAAGGAATGGACCCACTGTGTAACTTTAGGGTGCAACTAGAAAGATTCCTGGTATAAATTTTGGGTATAACTTCTGAGCTATTAAAAATATATAATGCACTCATGGTAAGTATAGTACCCCTAAATCAACCTTATCCCGATGTCCCGAGACAGAATCCTAACGAACTTAGTCGGGCAGAGCCCTGACATGCGTTATGGGACTCAGATCAATCGGAAAGGGTAGCGGTGATCGGGAGTTACAATACTTATAAGAGGGCAGGGTTTTATTATTATTATAAGGTAAATAAAATATATATACGTATATATTTTGAGAGAGTGTAGGTGATGGAAAGAAAGTGGAGAAAGAAAATAATGATTTGAAAGCTTCTGTTGAATGCCTATTTATACCATGTAAGGTAGCTTAGGGACTATGGAAATTGAGACACGTATGAAGTCTGCATTAAATTTATTCTTATCTATTTGATGCCATATACACCTGTCCACCTTTCTTATTCTTTTCAACTATTTTTATTATTACTTTATTTAAATGGGACACGTAATGGTGTTATTCATATATTATGTAGGACACATCCTACTTTCTAGGTTTCAATTTAGTTATTATTAGATTATTATATAAAAATATAAAGGGGACACCAATTTTAGAAATGGAACATGACAGTTCCTTCAATTTGTGGAATTATATATATATATATCTATTTATTTTTATTATTATTCTCTTTTGATTTCTATCAAAAAAAATACATGTAGACAAAATAGGGTACGAGAGGTTTTATTTTTATATTATTGTATTTTATATTTTATTAACTTAACTACTTTAATTATTTAGCGTGTATTACTTTTAAAATATGACGTTTTATAAAATAATAAATATATCATTGGAACCAGAATATTTTTGTCTATATTTGGGTCTAAGTTTCATTAAAAATAGAGTAGGTTCAAAATACAATATATTTTTATAGTTTAATTATTATAGGGTTCCTAGGCCCGTCTAGGAATTTCATATTTCAAATTTTCAACTTACCCATAATCTACCCGTCTAATAATATAAGTTTTTTATATACTTTTATTTTATTAGAAATGTCAACCATATACAAGCCAATTAAGTAATATAATATTTCAACCAACTATATAAAATATTGTTTAAAACTATTTAGGTTGAATATTTATATTGAAAATAAACTAGTTACTAGTTTACCAGTGGTTAATAAATTTAACTAAACCTATAATTCTTATATAACAATAGGGATGTTATATTCTCCCTACCTTGTTTTAAATCTCGTCCTCGAGATTAAGGGTTACGATATTTCTTTTGGACTTATGTCATATTTTAGTCAATAAAACTATATTAGGGTAGATGACATAGAGTTAAAATATTAATTTTTTGCAAATACGGATTGTACAGTAAGTAGGATTCAATGGTTCAACTGAATTAGTTCAAGAAATTAATGGTAAACGAATGAGATGAAATGTTATAATTTCTAAAGTGACTAGGTTCAAGCCAAAAGATATATGATCAATCAATATTTAAAATGAATGTGAAGGACTTTTTAGAATCAATAAAAATTCTTTTGTTAAAAGAAAGCTTACTTTGATTGTTAACTGAGGAAGACTTAGAATTGACAGGTTCAAAAATAAAGCATGAAAATGATTTGTCAAATATCGAATTATGATATGAGAAAATCAAAGTGTTGAGATGAGTGAATTGCCAAGATACAAAAAAAAAAAAAAAAAAACAATAGAGTTTGTGTATCATTATTTAAAGTTCCAAGTTGTTTTTTAATTGTAAAACAATGTGATAGTATACTATTAGTGACCATAATTTTCATATTATGTCCTAGAGATAAGAATAAGTTGTTTTGACATGACTAACCATTATATTATATTTGTAAAGCAAATAAAATTTGGTTTTTATATGTAAATGGTCACCACTTTTAAATATTATTTTAGTATTTTACTATACTATGTAAAATAACTTATATTTTCTATGTGAGGAACCACAAAGACAAAGAAGTGAGGAACCACAGAGACAAAGAAGAAACCTTTTTGAACCTGCGAGACATTCTACCTCGCATAGCTCAACACCCTCATACCGCCATTCATTTAGACCAGATTCGGAAAATAATCCCAATAACCCTCAACCATCCTTTATACCACTACAGCGATCTGCTTCGCACCGATCTTATGGCGATCCTTCACCTTTCTTCATAGGACAATTTAACCCGGCGGACTATGTCCAAGAGCCAATAGGGTATAACCCTCTAGGGCCAGAGGATCACTTTTCTGAAGATAATGCAGTGGATATGGATGAGGATACAGACCCTGTCGAGCCTGCAAGGGGTACTCCCAATCATCCAATCGAGATTTCTGATGGGTCATCCTTCCATGGAACGCCCTATCAAGGTCCCGATAGTTACCAGGCGAGGTTCGACCAATGTAATTGGTACTTTACACCTTCACATCATTACTCGCCACATGATCAACAGCAACAACAGGATCCTTCTGAGGATTCGCGGTTCGTGGCCGTTACGCCACCACCACCGCCACCGGTTCAACCAGTAATTCCAGATCCGCCAAGGCGTAGAAGATCAGGCGCACGGATGTCTACCCGAGGAGGGGAATTTCATTTCAGCACCCCTCGCCACTCGAGTGCTAGTCACTTTCCGTCAGTACCTGAAGAAGAACCACAATTAGGGGAACCTTCTGGTCACCCTGCAGAGGTGAATTCTGCACCAGTTGCACCACCTCCGCCACCATTCGGATATGACAATCCGATACCAGCGTACGGCGCTTCCACGGCGTACAATCCGTTTGAGCAGCCGACCCACACGCACTACAACTATAACTATGATGCCGATCCATATGTGATAGCGGCAAATTATAATGCCCTCCATGGAACCTCTTGGAGAGCCGATTACTCAGCTCATGGGTATCCAATACCCTCTAGACCTCCGGTTCAGTAACCGTCGCAGCAGCCACGTTTTTCTCCTCCGGAGCAAGAAGAAATACTCCACCGTTTAAACCGTGTGGAACGAGACTTCGAACAAGAACGCAAGAGTAATCGTGGATTTCTCAAGGGCCTAGCAAACCTACTGAAGGGAAGGAAGAAACGAGACCATTAGTCTCCTTATGTAATGTTGTATTTGCAATTTAGTCCCTGCGTGGACATTTATCGTATTTCAGTCCCTACGTGGACTTATCTTTATAGTCCCTGTGCGGACATCTATCTTGTGTTGGTCCCTGCGTGGACTTGTTTTTCTATAAACCTCTGCGTAGGTAGTTAATTATAAAGTCCCGTTTAGGGCAGCGTGTAATCGTATTTGAAGTTATGGAATGTTATGTTATAAATTTCATTTTTGTTATTACTATATATGAAATAAATCAAAATCATTCCTTTTAAATTTAAATCTGCCTAAGTAAAGAATCTTAAGAGTGAAACCTAGCCAGGTGTCTTTTTAGACCCGGCCAAGATGGTAAGACCTGATTAAAAGATTCAGAATTCCAGTTAACCTCTGTAATCATGTTAACGTTCATGGCAGATGTGATTCGTTAAAATCGCACGCGTCATTCTTATATAAGAATCCTTCTAAGGATTCCAAAGCCCAAATTAATGATATAATAAATCATGGGTTAAATCATCAATAAAGATGATCATTTATTAAACATCCATTAGTGATGTAGTGCCTACGGGCCGAATTATTAAGCATCCATTAGTGATGTAGTGCCTATGGGCCATAATGATTGTCATGTAACACCCCGTGTTTTTCAAAAGTCAAAGTCAAAGTCAAGAGTTGACTGTTATTGGAATTAAAGATAAATAAAGATTAATTTCATTTTAGTTTCATTTTGATTTTCATATTATTTGGAGTAAGTGTTGTATAATCAAACTAATCGGCCGATAATCGAACTGTGAATCAACGACCGACTGTGAATGATAGGAAGTAACAATGCAATAAAGCTAGTCAATCAACAATCAAGCTAATCAAATCAATCATCAAACTCAAGTGTGGGGATTTTAGTACTCTTTATACGTGTGTGTGTGCCTTATGTGTTACTTGTGCATGTTTACTTTTATGTTAAAGTGTGTGGTGAATCAAGCAAATCAATCAAGACTCAAAGGTGAATCAAACTCAATGGAAATCGAACCCGAAATGGTTGTAAGGATGCTTGTATGTTAGATATAGTAGTTGGGACTAAAAGTAATTTGATTAGGAATTCTATCATCCCCAAATCATCGTTCATCGAAGTCGAAATATCAAAAATCGTCGCGAAACACTCAAAACCGGGCAAGCCGATCGAACAGGGCAACCTGATCGAACAGGCTAGCCGATCGAACAGGCTGTTCGATCGGACAGCTGCTCGATCAGGGATGCTGTTCGATCAGCTGACCCTTTCCTCTTTTGGAAGCCTATAAATAGGGCTGTCCTTGTCAAACTTTCCACTTTTGGAAAAGCTCTGACCGACCAGCCTCTTCTTCTCACTAAATCTCAGATTTCTCTCAAACCGGTAAGTATTTCGCTCTAATCCTTGTACGTTTTTGTTCATTAATCGATTCTCCATCTTTCTATCTTTCAAAACTTGGATTTCATCCATGAAATCACCAAGATCTAGGTGTTCTTGGGTGATGTCACCATGTGTTCTTCAAGAACACTAAGTTTTGACATCATTCCACCATGAATAGCTTAGATCTAACCGATTTCCACATAAATAACCTAAAATCTTCCAAAGATCTTAACATTTCACGGTGGAAAAGGATTGGAAGATGGGTTTTCATCTATCTTTCAACTCTTTTACACTCAAAAAGGTGAAAACGAGACTTGAACCGATGTACAAATCAATCTAAACAAACACATGGTTCAAGATTCGGGTTCTACCGAGAGATATACCGATTTCGGGTTAGACGTTAAACTTAAGTTCCAAACCGCCTCTGGCCGAGCTTGGGTGATTCCTGCTCGAGTCAAGTAGACTAAGTAGGGACTTCAGCTTTGTGGTTCAACTCGTAGTCAAAATATCTCTAAAACATCAACAATTAACGGGAATAACCAAGTGTTAAGTGAAAGGTTAACCGAATCGAGAAGCTGGCCGAACGGCTAGGCTGTTCGATCGAACAGCCCAACCGAACGACTATGCCAGCCGATCGACTAGACTAACCGATCGACTAGCACTTAGTCCCACAAACTCATGAGGTGTAATATTGACAGAGTTCTATTCGATCGATCGAGCCACTCGATTGTAATCATTACTACTCGAATCATGAGATACTACACTTCAAAACACTTAGACTTTTCGAAACATTGGAATGTCACCCGATCGAGCATGCCAACCGATCGAGTGACATATTTGAAAACAATGAAGTGCTAGCCGATCGGTTGGGCCAACCGATCGAACAGCTGTTCGATCGGCCAACTTGAAAGGTAGTACAAACCATCATACACAAACACATCCTTCACATCAAAGGAAGAAACAATCCACTTGAAGGAACCAGCCGATCGAGCCAGCCGGCCGATCGAATGGATGTTCGAACGGACTTTCAAACCAATCGAACAGCCCACTCGATCGAACTGCTGTCCGATCGAATGGCCTACTCGATCCAAGTACATTGTTTACTTTTTCCGCGTTACTCATCGTTGTGTTATCGAACTATTCAGGCTAACCTATTCTCAGTGCTCCTTTCAATCCACAACCAACCACTGTGAGTATACTCGATCCCTTTTTGCTTTCAGCACTTTTGGGTGTTACATACGTAATCTATCAAATTCACAAACAACACAAACTATTTGAACGCTAACCTATTTGCATGTATTACTTGTCTAAATGATTGCTGTTTATTATGTTTACACGTGGAGTGCTATCTACCTGCTTTAGCAACATAGTACTATAGTTTGGACTCAGCGCCCGTTCACACGGGGGTTGCTAAGGACAATTACTTGCATGGATTACAGTGGTAATCATGTATTGCGAACTGTCTCGGACAGTCAACTTGAAGTCGTTGGTATCGATGGTCCCATGTTGATAATTTACATGCATCGTTTGCCCTTGTGTACGTGCTTGGTTATGCGTAAACTTTCGAACTTTATATGCTATATCAAACTTGTGTACTCACCTTTACATTATATGTATTGACTTTTACTTTAACGTATGTGACAGGTGTTTAAGCTGCTAGCGTGCTAGGGAAGCGAGGCAATAATAAGCTTCTAGGAGCTTGTGACCTTAGGACAGTGTCCACATACCTGCTCCAGGGCCATAATTATCTGTAGATCTTGTACTGGCACCTGTAGTCAGTAAGATCTACCGTTAGCTGTCTAGAAGACTTAAAACAATATTTAAATTCGGTCTGTAATAATTAAACTTGAGTTGTCGGAACAGTTCCCATATTGTTTAGTTGATTTCTATGATAACTTGTTATTATTTGGGACACGGTATGGGACGTGTTATATAACTGAATTGTATGATAGTTGTTGTGGAAACTTCTGAACAATCTGTTTCGCTCAGTGCCGCGCCCCGATGATTCCGCCATCGGTTGGGGTGTGACAGATTGGTATCAGAGCCATAACTATAGGGAATTAGGATAGACACGATCTAGTCCGGATCGCTGTCTTAGAGACCTAGACTATAGTTAGGAACCAAGAGACCAAGTTTATGTGCTTATTTTATGTTGTTTCCTTCTATTCTATCATTACATCCGAACTCCGAGCCAAATTTCGTAATTTGGACGGGATTAGGAGTGAAACCCGCAAATTCCTGCCTAAACTACAAATTTTGCCAATTATTTTGTGTGATTTTCTATCAACAAACGGGGGAGAATTATACCAAATTAGGGTTGAAACCCGTAATTTGATGAAAACTTTCCTCTAAGATTTTCTTAAAACAAGGAAGAAATTGCTGAGCTAGGGGTGAAACCCTAACCTTGGCAGTTATTCCGACTTTATTTTATCTCGCCAAGGCAATTGACGGACTCCAACGACCTGAACCCACGAGTATGGCCTAGGATACGCATGCATAATGCCCAAGAATCGAGGCAGAAACATGTCCCCTAGAGTCGAAAGTGACGACAAGTCAACTGTGAATAGTTAAATTGCCATGGTTAGTCAAAGTCTAGTAGCCGCAGACAATCCATTTTCCGATTTTGAGTGTTGCTTCGTTGATTTTATGTGATTTACCTGTTTACGTGTTTTAAGATTCGTTGGTTACTCCATTTGTTGTCAATCTGCGTGACCTTTGTCGTTATCCTACTGCGATTCGGATCCCTGTTGATGTGATTTAAACGAAACCAGTGTGCTATGCTACGCTATACGACTAAGTTAGACGATATCATGAGATGCCATCCGATATGCAAAACGAACGGCACTCGACTTGTGGTTATAGGTTTCTGTTTTCTGACAACCTCTGTGATAAAAATGCGTACGTGTTTAGGAAATTAAGTGCTCTATTTGCTTAATTGCTTATGTGCTCTAATTGTTTAATTGCTTATGTGCTCTAATTGCTTCTGTGCTTATATGCCTCTATGATTATGTGCTTATGTGTTTATATGTGTTACGTGACGTGAGATGCGACGTGATTCTAAGCTTTAGTAAACTAAGACGTGCGAGATTCGAATTCGTTGTGTTGAGCCCTATGGCGATGTCTATTGCAGACCATGTCGTCATCATCAAGAATTCGCCAAAACCTTTCCCGTCAGGAAAAGAGAGACCGACGTCTCGCCAAGCTCATCTCAAGGTCTGTAGCAAAAGCTGTCAGCGAGGTGTACGAAAACACCAGCAAGTCGTCGGAAGAATCCCGAACCCTCACTGAACCCAGCAAAGCTACGTTCAGTTTCAAGCAATTTAAGGCATGTGGACCGAAGGAGTTCACCGGTGAAGAGGGCCCTACAGGCCTATTTCACTGGTTTGACTCTGTGGAAGTTACCCTTCGTCAAAGCGGATGCCCGGATCATCTTCGAACTCTCAATGCTACCGGTGTCTTCCAGTCGCGGGCATTGGACTGGTGGACAGCCGAAAGGAACAAGCGCGGGAACGACGCTGCCTACGAGCTGACGTGGGAGGAACTGAAGGCTATCATGCTGGACGAGTTCTGTCCTCCCCACGAACGCCAAAAGTTGGAGGATGAGTTCTGGACCATCAAGCAGAAGGAGGGCGACAACGCTGGTCTCACCGCCCGTTTCAAACAATTGAGCATTATCTGTCCAGACCAGGTCAAGACTCCCGAGATGACCATCAAGAAATACATCCGTGCTCTTCCGGATTGTGTTGCAGATTATGTGTTCGCCGCCAAACCCGCATCAATCGAGGAAACCTACCTACTCGCTGCCGAGATTAACGACAAGCGAGTTAAGGCTGGTGTCTGGGATAAGCCATCCAAGTCGTTGCATCAAGTTACTGCCACATCAACCGACAACCCTACTGCTCAAGCCTCCAAGTCCTCGAGAAGAAGAAAGAAGAACAAGAATTGCGCCGCCGCAACCAATGCTGCTCCTCTTCAGTCAGTACCGCCACAACAGCAACAACCACAGCGCACTGCGCCAGTGATCAATGCGCCGCCGGCTAAGCGTGCGTACACCAGCCCCCACCCACTCTGTGCTACATGTTCTTATCATCACCCGGTGGGTGTGGCCTGCCGTTTCTGTGTCCACTGCAACGTTTACGGGCATTTCACTGCGAATTGCCGCTATGGTCCTCGTCAAACGCAAGCTCAAGCCGCTGTTAACCAAGCCCTGCTACCTGCTCCTCAAGCTCCTCAAGCTCATCAAGCTGCACAGACCCCGGCAAACAATGTTCGGACCTGCTTTGCATGTGGTGACCCTAACCACTTCGCAAACCGGTGCCCGAACAGAGTGGTGAAACAAGAAGCTCAACAACCCCAGCAACAACAACAGCAGCCTCAACAACAAGCCGCTCACGCCAGAACTTTCAACATCAACGCACGCCAGGCTCAAGCTGATAACAACGTGGTCAATGGTACGTTCCTTGTGAATGGTATATATGCATCATGTTTGTTTGATACTGGAGCCGATAACTGCTTTGTGTCATTTGAATTTGAGAAGCTTCTTAGACGTAAGCGCTCTTATCTTTCGTCACCCTTCGAAGTAGAAGTCGCTACCGGAAGAACCATTGCTGTCAATTCTGTGCTCCGTGATTGTACTCTCGAGCTCAACAATCATATATTCCCGATTAATCTCATTCCAATGCAGCTCGGAAGTTCGATGTCATAGTAGGCATGGACTTTCTTCGTGAAAACCATGCTGAAGTTGTGTGTTCCGATAAGATGGATGTGATTCGTTTGTTGTGCTAGCTAGTGGTGATACTCTATGTGTTTATGGTGAAACTACTGCAAAAGATCTCAAGCTCATGTCCTGTCTTCAAGCTCGCAAATATCTCCGCAAGGAATATCGAGCCTTCTTGCCAAACATTGTTGTAGCAGAGACGGACAAGAAAAAGAAAGTTGAAGTCAAGGATGTCCCCGTTGTCCGAGAATTTCCTCAGGTGTTCCCTGATGATCTTCCTGGATTTACCTCCAAGTCGTGATATCGACTTTCGAATCGACCTTATTCCAGGAGCCAACCCAGTGGCCAAAGCTCCGTATCGACTCGCTCCATCTGAGATGCGAGAACTCTCAAACCAACTCCAAGAGTTACTTGAAAAAGGCTTCATTCGCCCGAGCACTTCTCCATGGGGCGCACCAGTCCTTTTCGTCAAAAAGAAGGACGGGTCGTTCCGAATGTGCATCGGATTACCGGGAATTGAACAAGCTGACCTGACCATCAAGAACCGATACCCCTTACCAAGAATCGATGATCTGTTTGACCAGTTACAAGGTGCACAGTGTTTCTCCAAGATTGATCTACGTTCAGGCTATCATCAGTTGCGGATTCAAGAGGAAGACATACCCAAAACCGCTTTTCGAACCCGATACGGCCACTACGAATTTGTTTGTCATGCCTTTTGGTTTTGACCAACGCACCCGCGGTCTTTATGGATCTGATGAATCGCGTGTGTAAACCGTTCTTAGACCGTTTCGTCATTGTATTCATCGACGATGTCCTGATCTATTCCAGATCGAGGGCCGAACATGCGCAGCATTTGCGATTGGTTCTCGAGTTGCTTCAGGGAAACCAACTCTACGCCAAGTTCTCCAAGTGTGAGTTCTGGTTGGAGGAAGTTCAATTTCTGGGTCATATTGTGAATAGTCGGGGTATACACGTTGATCCTGCAAAGATTGAGGCAGTCAAGGGATGGGTTACGTTACGCCAAAGAATCCGTCAGAAGTTCGCTCTTTTCTCGGATTAGCCGGTTACTACCGGCGATTCATCGAAGGATTCTCAAAGATTGTTGTACCGCTTACCTCCCTTACTCATAAAGACAAGCCTTTTGTGTGGGGAACCGCACAGGAGACTGCTTTCCAAACCCTCAAACACATGCTGTGCCATGCACCAGTTCTTACACTGCCGGACGGAAGCGATGACTTCGTTGTCTATTGTGATGCTTCAAACCTTGGACTTGCTGTGTTCTCATGCAACGAGACAAGGTTATAGCTTACGCATCTCGACAGCTCAAAATCCACGAGAAGAACTATACAACCCATGACCTCGAGCTAGGCGCAGTTGTCTTTGCCTTAAAGATTTGGCGACACTACCTGTATGGTACAAAGTGCACGATCTTCACCGATCACAAGAGCCTACAACATATCTTTAACCAGAGAGAAACTCAATATGCGTCAAACGCCGATGGGTAAACTTC